>NC_026476.1:1896527-2099556 GCF_000240135.3 Fusarium graminearum PH-1
ATTAGATTGATCATAATCATCTGAATCTTCAGCGGCTGAGGGTGCCGCTAATTGTGGTGCTTGTCTCTGCTGCTGTTGTTGTTGCTGTTGGTTGATGATATCTTCAGCAACGGCGTCGAGACTATTGCAAGTACGGATTCTCTGGACAATGCTTGAGACATCCTCCTCTTCAGCATTCAAGATGGCCTCGATTAAAATTTGCAACGTGGAATTACGCGCTTTCATGCTGTCAACCTTTTCACGGTAAACACCCTTTCGGCGATGATCCGAGTTGGGGTCATAAAGGCACTCAGTTCCGTATACGCTTGAGCATGCAGCACAGCTTGGAAGAGCACCATCGCATTTCGATTTGCGTTTTCGGCACGCTATACATGCTGTGCTCACACATCGCCTTTTCTGGCTGGCAGAATCGGCACCTCTGCGTGACTTTTTGCGTGTTGCGCTTGGGGTTGATGTTGGCGGTCCGGTTTGCGCCGTGGTTTCTGGACGCGGCTCTTCCATGCTGATGCAAAGCGTGCGAATTCCGGGGGTAGTGGCGTACTCAAGCCAAGTAAGATGCAAATGTCGGGTTAAAAGACTCAATCCTGAGGATCAACACGGGCGCTTCGTGATATGATATGATACGATGAAGTCTCAGGTTGCGTTGGCTGTCAGGCCCACCTGGTCAACTGTGTGGGACGGAATCGTGCTTCAAGATTGACGAAGGATACACTTGGCTTGGGCTAAGCGAAAACCAATCCTTTGCCGGTTGGTCCAATAGACACGGCAGTGGTTTGATGGCGAGAAACTGGAGAATGATCCAAGAGTTGCACCATAAACTTATAGTCCTTCATATGCTTATTTTATCCTAACATTGAGCATCTGATAGTAGTCATGACTGGTTGGTGGGGGAAAAGGAGGATGTCTTGTTTGTCGGGTTGATGATGTCCTCAAGGTGAATGCCGAGGACAATGCGAATGTATCAACTAAGTGAGGTGAAATGGAGTATTGGCGATACAATGCGATGCGACGTGGAGTGAAAAAGACTATGAGAAGCGAAGAACAAGTCAAGTTGAGGTGAGGTGAGGTTCTGGCTCAACCAAAAGCCGAGCGCGATGTGTAAATGCAATTGGCTGCTAATCAAGCCTCTGTCTCGACTTCTAAAGTTGGCTCAGAGTTCCTTCTTCAGGTACTTCATTTCCTATTGCTGGTGGAACGGCAGGAGCGGCAAGAAGGTAAGGTTAAGCAATGGGAAGGAAGAACTGACGTGCGTGCGCAAGGAGCTGTGGAGGCAGGAAACCAAAAACATGTGGATGGGTCCCGCCTTCCTTTGCGTTCTAGCGACTAAGAAAAAGGCGTTATGTAAGTCTGAGCCACCGCTTTATTCTAACTTCGTCTCCGGTATAGCCTCTATATCCGGCTATGTGAAGGGAATGAAGAAAGACAAGATATGGAAATATTGATATTCCCATAATCACTTGAATCACCCACTGCCTATGGTCATATGGAAGTTGGCGACGCTCAACACAGTATACATTCGACATCTGCTTGATTCTCCGCTCGAGATCTACAAAACCAGTCTAGATCACCCGCAGACGGGACGAGTGTTCCGGGGCCCCAGGTCTCTGATACCGACCAAAAGATACCAAGCATACCGTTCTGATAAGGTCTTCAGATTGTCCCCAGATTGGTCAAAGAAAGCATATCAAGAGGGTCTTGGCCGGGATTTGGGCTGCAACCTTATCCAAGTGTGTGGTACTGAAAGATCTCACCCGTGTTTCTTATGGCGCCTGGAGATTTTTGTCATTCCGTTCGTTGGGTTCATCCTGCATGCCTTGATCGAATGTGTCAACGGTACTCTGAACCTTATCAGGCTAGCACGTACAATGCTTCCCAACGTCCTAAGAGCAACCCAGTTGGACAGATCGCTATCAACAATGTTCTTATCAATGTACTATCATGCTAGGCATGCCGATCTAAGACTTCAGGTCAGGATGTTCTGTGACACCCTGCGAGTTAGACAACCAGTTGTGTTCATCAACTTCTGTTTCCAATAATCAAATTAGACTTTTGTGCAGAGCCAGCCACCAACAAAGCAACAAATCTAGATCATCCGTTCAAGATCGTGGCTGATAGATGTAAATCTGAAGTCATCTGACATTAAATTAAGTCCAGCTTGGGTAGCAGAAAAATTGACCTCTTAAGTCTTAGGGTATAAAAATTAATACTAGTTTAAGAAGCCTAGTCTAAGTAACATAAGCATGAGATAATTCATTATTCTAAACGGACCCTTCTATTTTTACAGACCCCTGGAGAACTCTTGCAGGGACATAGGTTTCCTCACAGCGTTATTCAATCCTTCATGGTATGTCACCCACACCTTGCGCTCCTTTTCTTGCTTCGCTTTTTGCTGTGGATTACTTCCAGTGATTTCAGCAAGGGGTCGCGCCTCTATAACCCGGCCGAAGAAATCGCGCTTAATGAGCGTAGCATCCTCTGGGCCTGCAAGCGCAAGCTTCTTCGCATTTATAAGTTTGTCTGTGTTCATCATCTCAACGTGCCCAGGAAGATTGCCCGCTTGGAAGCGAGCCTGTCGAGCAAGAGCCTCTCGCTCTATCAGCGTTCGCTTCAATTCCTGATCAAGAACTTGGCGAACAGCATAGCGTGTAGGGGCGGCGGAAGGTAGGAGCAGTGCTGCACCAGTCTCGAATGTAGCCAACATATCGATATCCCTATAATAGTTAGCTACGATCACTTTGTAGGTGTAAATGTTGACTTACGGTTCCATGCGGTAGACGTATTGTGGGTTTCGATCTACCGGTGAATCACTCTCAATTCTTCCCTTCTGCAACTCAATGCCGACTTCAGCAAGGACCTCAGCGGCGCGCTTGACCATAGCCCGCTCCGTGTCTTTACGCACACTAGCTATGGATCCTTGACTTCCACCCACAACTACAGGCTTGACATCTGGGGACACGATTCGCGCTAGGTATGGGAGAAACTCTGCAGAGACCTCTTCGGCACTGCGGAACGAGCGCATTAATGTGGGTGGAAGTTGAGCCTGCATTGCCTGAAGTTGAGCCCTGTTCTGACGCTCTGCTTCATGAGCTTGATAGTCAGCGCGAGGGCCAGAGAAAGGCAACGGAGGACCTTCATCTTCCGCATCACCACCCCAACGTCGATCGTAACCCGTACTGGGAATATATCGTTTGGGAGATGCGAACAGATGATGGCATGCCAGTACAGGTTGACTGAGATATTGTGCTAGCTCCCATTCTTGACTGGCATAAAGACGAGATTGGCATGTGTCATGAAAGTGCAGCCATTCGTATGCCTGGCAGGGTTTTGTGAGGTAGAGATCATCGTTGTAGTCACGATTGGGATATTCCGCGAACACCTCAGTCATGATATGGCTAATTTCGCCGCTTGTGTCGATCATTTGTCGTAGTCTTTCCATGGCATGTTTTTTCTGGAACTCTCCAAAGCCAAGCTCAGCCTGTGGCTGTTCATGCTGCGTTTTGGATTGTGAAAAGTCCATGGCTTGCTTCGGAAAGCCACCTCCCTCTTGGAAAAGTCTGGAAACGATGTCTTTGACACCGCCTCGACCTAGACCACGAGCACCACCGGCGCCACTGGTAAGATCCTGTAGTACATTACTTTCCAGCCATTGTCGAGTCAGACGGGCTGTACCATTCAATGCTGATGCTCTGAAACGCCCAGCGACCCATTCGCCAACCACCATAACACCACGGAGATCGCCCTCCACTGTGCTCTCAGCTCCTCGTTTTGCATCGATACCGCTTGTCATGCCCCAAGCTGCTTCACAGAGCTTTCGAGAAGCGTCTTTGTCGCAAGGAATGCCTTCCTTCTCAAAGACCGATTTTAGTCGGGCAACAACCGATTCCATGGTGGGCTTGCCGACATGAATGATTTCTGCCAAGTTTGACTGCCGCAGTGGTCGAAGTGCCGGGGCATATACGTCGTTGCAAATGAGAATCAGTGGGCGCAAGAGTCTGAAATCGTCGCCCTTCTTTTTTTTCTTGTTTCCGTAATTATTGGAAGATGCATTGCCCGACCCATTCTTTTGGTCCAACAGCACCAGATCTATCAGTGCCTTCACGAAGCCACCTTCGCCTGAACCACCTGAGCCGGAGACAACACCGTCCACTTCATCGACAATAACGCAAGCTGGTTTGGCCAATTTTTGTGGCCCATTACCATCTGTTCGGTTGCTGACTGTCTTGACGCTTTCTGTTCCCAGACTTGTTCGAATACGATTCTTGACGACATCACGACTTCGGTCGTCGCTAGCGTTGATCTCCATAACCTCGTACCCTGCCTGCCGAGCACAGACATGCGCCAATGTGGTCTTTCCCAATCCTGGGGGTCCTGTGAGCATAAGAATTTTCCTGTGAGGCTTCTCCTCCTCTTCTTGTTGCTTAGTGCCTGGTCGTCTTGCAGCTGGTTGTGACTTTGATTCTCCTGGAAATACCACAGGATCCCACTTCTTCAACCACCGCAAAACAAACCGGTTGGTAGCATCATCACCACACAGATCCATGAAGTTGCGAGCTCTGTACTTTTCTGTCCATAACAGAGTCCTCTTGGGCCTTTTCCCTCCAGGGACCTGGGGCTCGATCGATCGTACTGGGACATTGCGCTCTTTTGGGGCTTCCTCTTTATTTTTGATCTCGGCGGCTGCAGCACTCATCAAGTTGTGAACATCGATACCGTAATAGCTTCGCTCCGCTCGTCCCTCTTTTGTTTTTGATCGAGCTGCAACCATTGCCTCATATGTAGGTGCGGATGTTGTCTTGCGTTCCTTAATTGTCTTGGCTTTGCCATTGCAAGTTTTTGCCGTGAATGTCTGTGGCACAAAACTGCTAAAAATGGAATTTGAGAACACCGGTCTATGGCTAAGGCTAACAGGCTCTTGAATTTGCCGTGTCGTGTTCGAAGATTCTTGTGGCTCCTCGGTCCTTAGACGCTTTCGGGTAGAGTCTGCAGGCCCTTCGCTTTCATCGGAATCGGAGTCGTCGTTAACGAATGGACCTCGAGGTTTGGGTTTGGGAGGCTCATGGTCGTGATCGTGGGGTTTAGACCGTTTCGTCGTTGGAGGTGAGGATACCGACAGCATGCTGAGAGCATAAGGGATGAAACCAGTATATCAACTTATGCCACTAAGACTATAGTATCTTGGCTGTTTATTTTTGTACCCCAAGGTTTATGGGGTCAGCGTTTCTGATACCCAGTAAGTACAGAGTATAGCAACTACTAAACAAGGGGAAATGTTGTCGTTGAAAAATTGTCGAGATGGTAGGGTTGAGGGTGGGATTAAAGCAAATCTCCAAGGCGCCTCCAGGTTAGCGACGCGTCGTGTTTAATTGAGTCGCGTCTTCCCGTGTAAGTTAATTGAGTCCCACTATCTGGCGCCAAGATGATTATGTCAGCCTGATGATTGCATTTTGAACCTCCACGACCGGAGCTGCGATAATCCGGTGGACGGCTGAATTGAAGCCAAAAATTTGGCTCTAACAGCATAACCACGACGAGCCAGTTCCCAGCACCGTGGGCCTCAATCTGCCAATATGCGTCGGCCTACGAAATATTACAGTCTCACCAGGCCGGTATGCATTTACCCTCCTCTCAATTGACCTGCTGCCGATAGGTCGAACCCCGCCAGGCGAATTTTGCCCAGCTAACCGACACACGATATAGAAACTCAGGCAATCATGGAACAAGTATAACTTGTTTAATATTGCCCGTGCGGCCGGCCGCGAGCCACCAGTCAAGGGTCGAGCGACATTCTTCCAGCAGAAGTGGGCAGCCAAGTCCAAAACCCGAGGTTACCACGGCGAGCATGTATCCGAGAAGAAGTGGGTGCGTCTGTTTTCACGACGACTTCTATCCGCTGTCGATCTTCCCCCCAAGTATCTTGCCGCCAATGATGGTTCCGAACAAGCTGCTGGTCGTGGTTCAGGCTTGTCGACATCCAATGTGACCGCCGAGTCCTACTCCCAAGTCCCCAAGGGCAGTGATGCAGTCCGCCCTCCCTCTCATCCGGCTCAGCGAAGTCGTGGTTTCGGCGATGTGAACGAGATGCTGTCTGAGCACTTCCAGGATATGACACCCTATATGCAAATGACTTTTGCGCCCCTGGAGCGAAGATTGGACACGGCAGTGTTCCGCGCCATGTTCGCCAGCAGTGTACGACAAGCTCGCCAGTTTGTCATCCACGGTGCTGTCAAGGTCAACGGCAAAAAGGTCTGTCATTAAAGATACGCTTCCGATACCGTTCTAACGTTTGATAGATGGTTCATCCTTCATATGCATTGAACCCTGGCGACATGTTCCAGGTTGATATTGAAAAGGTCTTGTACGGAACCGGAGAGCAAAAGAAGCCCAACTCGATACAGGAAAGTCACGACAAGGAGTTGCTTGACAAGCAAGAAGAGGCTGTCAGGCAACAAGGTCTCAAGAAGCGTTCAAAGATTCTCGACGCTGTGGCCGCCAAGGAGGGAGAAGCGGCAGAAGCCGCCGAAGCCAAGCTTGGAAAGGGCTCGCTCAAACGTGTCGAGCGTGAGGTGCAATTGCATCGTATCAAGAATCTCCGCGTAACAGCTCGAGAGATTCTAAAGGGTGACATGAGACAGCTATCGGCTAAGCAGAAGAAGGACCTGCGACTATTCCGAGACACTGCCCAGCGTTTGCTGTCTCTCCGCGAAGACCGTGAGCTTGACGCATATGAGCTCATTAACCAGATCCAGTCTCAGATCCAGAAGCTTGGTACTGTGGATGCTTTCCGCAAGGCCGACCCAACCCCTGCCGAGCCATCAAGTGAGGGAGAGTCTTCAGCTGATGAGAAGGCTGCCAAGAAGAACGAGGTCCAGGTCAAACGGTCGGAATTCAAGAACCAAGTCCTTGAGAGAGGCTTGGAAGGTATCACAAATAGGGAAGATCGGGATCGGGCAAGGAACATTCTGGCCACCCATGATCTGACCAACGAGGAAATTCGCAAACTTGTCTACATTCTCAAGAACGACGCCGAGAACCCCATCGACCACTCGAAACCTTACGTTACTCCCTGGCGCCCTCGCCCATTCATGTCTGCCTTTGCGTTCATCCCTCGCTATCTCGAAGTCAACCCCTATATCTGCGCTGCAGTTTACCTCCGTCACCCCGTGGCACGAAAGGGTATGGCCGAGGTTCCCACACCTTTCAGTTACTTGACCAACCAATTGGCCCATAATTGGTACTTGGGACGAGGTTAAACGAAAAGCAATTATGTAGGTATAGTGAATTTTGATGCCGGAATGACGTTCGGGGAGAGTCTTGGCAGGGCAGATGGCTTGCCTGTGTAATATACCACCTTTTAGAGTATACGGTAGACAGCCGGATGTACCCTGTATGTATCACCACTGTTAAAAGTACCACATGAAGTGGATTGTATACCATTTTGTGAATTGTCGAGGCAGTTTGTCAAGCCGACATAGGCTCATATCTCTGTTTCTGCGCATTGGTTTTGGTGATGCTCTAAGCCTGGAAAGACAAGGGTTCTAATATCAGAATTATCAACTTGGTTAAAATTTATGAAGTCGATCAGAGCAAATATAGACCAAAAACGCCACATGAGCCTCTGCATCTCAAGTCTCAGGGTATAAAAATAAGTAGTCTAAGAAGCCTAGTCTGAGTAGCATAAACTGGCCTAACAATTTTGTCTCTTGTGTTCTTAGCGGTCAATTCTTCTGATACCCTGAGGACTGGTTGCATAGCGCGGTTGAGTTTATGAAGACTTTCGTTTATATAATAATTCGACGCTCATCTAACCAATAATTCGGTGTAATCCCGAGACTAACTCCACATCTTGTTTCAACATGAACAGTTCCCAGCAGATTTCTAGATCAAGTTGCGACTTTTCTACAGCTTAGCCTTGGGGGCACCCTGTTCAGGCCCAGCCTTGGGTCTCTGCGCAGGCACAGCCAGAGGGTCGTACACAGTAGACGACAGGTTGTCCGAAGGCACAGCACCGTGCTGGAACAGACTTCGGAGATCGAGCATACCAGGGTGTAGGTCTTCAATCTTGCTCGCGCCGATAAGTCGCATGTTCATCTCGAGCTCATCCTTGAGAAGCTGCATAGCTCGGATGACACCAGCTTCGCCATATGTGCTCATGGCGTAGAGGAAAGGTCGTCCGATACCAACACCACGGGCGCCGAGGCAGAGCGCCTTGAGGATATCAGTTCCACGTCGGATACCACCGTCGATGAAGATCTCGATCTTGTTTTCAAGACCGCGCTCACGGAGAATGGGCATAGTCTCGGCAAGAACTTCAATAGCAGATCGCGCAAACTCGAGCTGTCGGCCACCGTGGTTGGATAGCACGACACCCTGGCAACCGTAGTCAATAGCCTTGAGAACATCCTCAACGCGCTGAACACCCTTGAGGATAATTGGCATGGAGGTGATGCTCTGGAACCAAGCGATATCCTTCCAGCTCAGAGCAGGGTCGATAAAAGTCGAAATGGCTCGCGCCGCGCCCTGGCTGTTATCTGTGTCGGTACCCTCCTGGACATGAGAGCCAGGGTCAGTGAACTTGGATCGCATATCCTTCTCACGTCGACCAAGTTGAGGGGCATCAACTGTGATAAAGAGACCCTTACAGCCACGCTTCTCAGCATGCTGCACAATCTTCTTCGTGATAGCTCGGTCCTTGTTGACGTAAAGCTGCAGCCACTGGACCTGGTCACCAGCTTTGGCGTCAACGATCTCGTCAAATGAACAGGATGCGAGGGTGGGAATCATCTGAATGACGTTGTGCTTGGCTGCAGCGCG
This sequence comes from Fusarium graminearum PH-1, assembly GCF_000240135.3. Lineage (NCBI taxonomy): Eukaryota > Fungi > Ascomycota > Sordariomycetes > Hypocreales > Nectriaceae > Fusarium > Fusarium graminearum. The sequence goes on from NC_026476.1 coordinate 1,905,339, forward strand.
GGTAAGCACAACTTCACCCTCTGGGTTACCCAGTTTGCCAAGAGCTGTGGCTGTCACGTAAACGGGGATGTCGGTTTTTGTGCCAAGCATAGTGGTTGAGAAGTCAATATTCTCGACATCAACGAGGATTTGAGGACGGAACCAGATTCGGTGGAATGCGCTGTGGTTCTCGCGCATTGTCTATGAGATGTTAGTAGACCAATCACCCTGCAAGTTGGGATCAACGTACAATCTCATCGTCAGCAGCACTTGAGTAGTATCCCCACGCAACCTTGCTCATGACGCGCCTAGCAACAGCCTCAAAGTCGAAGAGGTTGTAGCATTGCGACAATAGAGGCTTCTGCTCCATGCGCTGCAGACGCTCCTCCTCCTCGGGGTCCACCTCCTTGGTCTCCTGCTGGACGGTGTTCATGTCGACAGGTCCGAGATGCTTGGAGGCCTCGAGGAACTTGTCGAGAGTGTCAGGAGGGTGGATGGGTTCGTATGCTTCAGTGGCATCTTTGCCCTGTGTTGTGTTAGATATCGAAGATGAGACTCAATGCGACAAATGCGACGACGTACAGCGTACTTGAGGATAATCTTTTTACCTCCAGGATGCTCTGCAAAATTTGTTAGTTTCATTCAACAGCCTTATCTTTGTTCTTTTTCAGCAAGTCTTACCTGGTAGAAACTCTGTGACATCGTATGCTTTGCCCTATTGCGAAATTCAAGTCAGCTAAAAGTCGGTAAGTCGCCACAGATTATCACATACATGAACAATAACCCAGCACGAATCCGCACTGTTGTGCTCAGCAACCTCGCCGCCCTTTAACACCATCTTGACAGTTTATATGAGTTGAAGTAAAGATGCGATTGGGTTCTATGCAGCTGTGAAAAGAAAACAGGAGATAGTTATATCGTCGCGTTGCCTTTGGTCCGAGTATGAATGACGAAATAGCTTCTTGATCGACAGAGCGTAACTGAAGAGACGTCTACGTCTTCTGGTTGTTTACCCAATGGATGAAGTAGCTGAACAAAATGATGGAGGAGATCAATACTTGAATCACAGTCTCTAGAGATGAGAAGAAGATATAAGATATGAGACACTCACCAGATAAGAGAAGATGAAAAATAATGTCTTGAACGCGCCGGGGACTTGACCGGCACCGGAAAGTCAGGGAACGACGCGGAAATGGATCCGAAGACCGGTTCGGAAGAGGTCACTTCAAGCTCGCGTCGTTTCTGCGGGGAAATGCTCCATAACATGTCCCCAGCAACCTCTAATATTGCCTGTATTACTTGCAGCTCAGTACAAATAAGTCTAGCGTCCAATTCTAGTTGGGGTTTACGGTTCGGTCAGTCGGGGTAGTGTGGTGCGGAGACAACTGCGTAGTGTGTGCCATAAACGTCTTATTTAGCCGCAATTGCAACCTCGGTAGAAAGCGTGGCGACCTTGATCTTATATCTTGCTCTATTTGATGAGTTTCATGTCGCAAAGATGCTAGGGGATAATCCTTTGTCTGCTGTATTTATTCTGCAACGCAGCTCACGTAGCCATAATGCTTTGCCATAGCTTTTCCACCTCCCGTTGTCCCTCCTCTTCAGTTCAAACGATATCATAGCCAGATGATTCTCAAAACTCGTCTCAAGAGTTCAACCCTTGCGTCTCCCTTTCAATTACTTCCATGCATTCAAGCCTGCCCAAGGGTCGTTTTGCTGCTGCTGCTGCTGCTGTTGCTGTTGCTGCGGTGGCATAGCTGACTGAGGGTAGGCACTGTTTGGATGCGCGCTGTTGGGTTGGTTGCCATAGTGGAACGTCTGCTGAGGCCCCAATGGAGGAGGTCCAGGAGGAGGCGGTGGTGGCACAAATCCAGGCGGCACGTAGCCTCCCTGTGTTTGCGGTGTCGATGAAGCTCCATACCCGCCAAACGATTGAGACTGTCCGAAAGTTGACTGGTTTGGAGGTGGTGACGCAGGACCTCGGTAACCACCAATATTAAATGACGTTTGGTTCGGAGGGGGCGATGTCGGTCCTGGTGTACGTCCGTATTGACTGGGGTTATATGTAGGCTGGACAAAGGTGTTGATAGGAGGTGGCCCAAACGACTGCGTTGTTGTTGTTGTTGGCGGCGGAGAAAAGTTCTGGTACGCTTGTTGTTGAGCCTGTTGCGGTGGTGGTGAGTTTGGCTGCTGGTATTGCCCCTGATAATTGGTCTGAGGATATCGAGGAGCTTGGCTCTGTTGGTACTGTGATGGAGGCGTAGGTCGGTTTTGCTGAGGTTGCGGCGATGACTTGTTTGGGTCCATTGACATTCGATCCATGAGCCCTCTCAGTCTTTCGCGCTCCATCTCGGCCTGCGAATTCTTGTTGGACGATCTCTCCTGCTCGATTTGGTTGAGCAACTGCGCTCCTTCAGATCTACGGTTGTTGACGAAGCTATCAACGTTCTTCTCCAAGCTCTCCACTGTCTCGCGCATCTCCGCGTACCAGTTCTTAGCGCTTTGCAGACCTGCGACAAGATCGAGAAATTCCTGGTAAGCTCGCTTATATCGGTTGATGACTGAAGACCGTTGTCGTTGAATAGTCTCATATTTGCTCTGTTCCGATTGAACTCGCTTGTCCTGCAACAGTCGGTTAAATGCGCTTGTGAGCTCCTTCATCAAAGCTGACTGCTTGTGATTCGCTTGCAAAAGTCGGTTTTGGTGAGGCCGGAACTTCTCCAATTCCTGCTCAAACAGTTGTGCCTCGTAGTTGGATATCGACTTCTTGTTAAGGATGAGAATTTGGGAGATGTCATCGTTGTGAGCCTACTATGGTTAGCCTGGCACATGATCTGGGTGTCCCGAGTTTCACTCACTTTCTCTTTCAGATCCTTCAACACCTGGTTGCGTTCCCGCTTAATGGAATTCAACTTCTTGAGGATATCCTCCACCCTGTTGATCTGATCTATCACACTAGGCCCCTCGTCAAAGTCGTCGTCCAAAAGATTGGGTTCCAAGCCGGCAGGGCTAGTCGCATTGCTTCCTCTCGCCCGTGCCTGGGCAACAGCACGTTGGAAGAGCTGGTCAGCTTCGCCCGATTTAGCGGCCCGTCGCATTTCATCAAAGTCCATTTCGTTTTGTCGTAGCTTGCCCGCCAATTGGTTGTCGCTTCTCGACGCTTCATCCAAGGCTTCACGATAGTGGCGGATATCGCCTCGTAGTGTCGTTGTCAATCTTGAGCTTGGCTGTTGCGTCCATTCGTTCTCATACTTGGAGCGCATTTTCTCACAAACACCTTCCTCCATATCGAGTTGCTTTGTGCTCTTATCCAGAATCGAGAGGATGGAGTCCTTTTCCGTTCTGAGTGAATCGAACAAAGTTACCGGGTTTTCTTGGTCGGAAACATCTTCACACCATTGTCGGAAGTCCTCGTCAGGTAGAATATCCTGATCAAACCCACCCTTCAGAACTTGCAATGCGCCGGGGAGCCTCAAATAATCCAGACTGGCTGCCATCTCGCCATTGGCTGTATCCACCCGCTCTGCTTCAGCTCGCACCAACTTGGCTTTTTCTTCATCATACAAACTCGCCGATTCGGTGACGGCAAATGGCACGATCTTTGCGAACAGGTCGGGTCCGGTAATGCGCTGGATATCCTGGCCGGCATACAGCTCGCTGACAGGAATAGGCTTTGCGGCAGGCAGCTTGGCAACGGCTTCTAGACTTGCTTCGGCAGGAACTTCTTTGTGGTAGATATAATCGTTATCCTTCAAAGCACTCTGTAACTGGCTTTGAACTGTGGAGAGATGCCGCTTGGTTAGTTCCTGAAGAAATCCTCCACAGTCGGCGCTGAGATTTGAGCTCATGGGAACAGAGTTAGGAAAGCTTCTGGCGACACGCTCTGCTTCTTTTGCCTGTGTCTCGGCAGTTTGCAATCGTCCAACAGCAATACCATGCTTATCCTGTTCCTCGTCCGCCAGGGCTTGATAATATTGTGCCATAGAGTTGAGAAGATTGCTTTTGATCTGGTAATGTTAGCTTGACAATACTGCGTTTATTGATGGTCGGTCTATGTACCTGGGTCATCAACAGCCAAACTTTCTCAAATATGGCTTTGGTCACGTTCTCTTGCACCCCCTCGAGAGCTTGGCTGTACAGGTAGCCAGCCTGGGAAGCTAATTTAGCAAGCAGCGCAGGCTTCTTCTTATCGGCGACTTGCTTCTCGAGGAAGACTTCTTGGGCTTGTGCGAGCATGACATGAATCAACGCTTTGACTGTCTCTCTGCTAAGATCCGAAGATGGCGCATGAAGGAAGTTCTCGTTGATATAAGTGAACATGCCAGCAGATGCTTGGAAGTTGTGGTATGCGGTTTTGAGAGCAGACTCCTCACCGCGATCCTGAGCAGCGGCATGGCAGGATAGAACAGCAGAGATGTTGAATATGATGGAAGCTTTTTCGAAGGCGAGTGAATATTGGGCGGTAGACTTGTGGGTAAACGCATCGAACCTGACCATGGCAAAATTAGCGAGAGTCAGCAAGTGACCAGATTCAAAGTCCTGGCCAGATATGAGCCTGATGAAACAAACCATGTGAAGGATATCTTGATGTGCTGTTCATCTACCGGGAATCGTAAGTCAAGGAGCTCCAGTTGCCCATAGTAACGATAGAGCATGTCCCTTCCAGATGTACTATCCTTGCCAGCACCTCTCACGTCTTGTCTCAACCGATTCAGTGTAGCGCATTCCTCTGCATAACGTTCGGGGTCGTCACCGTAAGTGTCACGGATGTATCTTTTGAGAGGTTCAACCCAGTCGATCTCGTTGGTTGCCTTGAGAGGCACCGAGATCATTGGGGACTGTGCCATGACGGGCGATTAACTGACGAGAGTAGGATAGCGTATAGTCGTGATCGGGGAGGCAATTGGTCGAGGTAGGTAAGAAATCAAGTGCGCAGGCGGAGAGCCAAGGTATGCAGCAGCTTCGGGTAGAGAGGTCAGAGCTTCAAGTTTATCGGTCGCACAAATGCAGATACAGCTAGCTAATGGTTGCAAGATATGTCGAGTAAGATGACCCCACGGAGCAAGATACAGATCTGTCCTAGACGGTTGAGATCGATGAACGGCTGGCCACTTGCAATGCAACCCAATCTATGTATACAGTTCGAGCGTGCGTGGCAGCAACGTTGGAAGAGGCGGGTCGGGTCGTAGGGCGATGAGTTGGGGGCGGTAGCGGGGGACAAAGCTGCGAAGCCAGTCAAGAGCTAGAAAGTCTGTAGAGCCAAATAAGCTCGCCGGAGATGCAGCTAGGTAGGCTGCGCTGCACGGGCTGCTGGCAGGGACAGTCGATGTGTGGTGCCACCTTGGGAGAGACGGGGGAGGTGTTGTAGAGAAGGCACCGCAGCCGGTAGTGACTCGTCCCGTAGATGTTGTAAAGGATGAACAGGGACAAGTCAGTCAAGGTGAGTTGAAGGCTTAAGGTTGCGGTTGAGGTTGAACTCGAGGTCGAGGTCGTCGGAGAGCGGGGTCTATCAAGCCCAGTTGGCGTACGGCGGTGACGAAATATGTTCCAGGGGGGTCTCGAAGCGCGGTAAATTTCACTAGGTCACTGGGTCCTGGAGGTATAGTTCAACACCTAACACTTTGTTACTGCATGCGGTTGAGAACAAATGAAAACAGTACGATTCATTTCTGATGCAGGAGAAAAGACTTGTTATTAATCTAAGCAGATCAAATAAAACGGACGGTTTGAAAATTGAAACTAGACTTTTGAACACGGAAAGAGGCACCTTCTGGTTCTGGATACCACGGGCCGAGCTACCACAGCGAGCAAGTACCCATCGTCGTTAACTCACTAACGTTACGGGCTTAACAGCCTGGAGTAAGCTTAATGAGAGACCACGTTTATTACTCACGACCTACCTAATCTACCGAGTACAGCCTGTACATACCATCACCACTGGCTCCTATTAAACCCTCGTCGTCGTCTCATGGTAGCACTATCTCCACCCCAGCATCAAACCGACCATTTAGTGCCTGACTGCATTAACAACCGCCTGATGGGCCATCTTAGGCCCAATATCTACAACCAGTAACATCGCTCAGGTGCCTTGTAAACCACCTCGCGTCCCGTATCTCCAAGATGGACCATTCCAAGCTTGTCCAAGCCTCGTGCTTTTAACCGCCGCTATAGTTTTCTTCATCTTGATCCGCTGCGACCGACGGGACTACAGGCTGTGTTCTGTTCGTCTCCGTCTTCATAAGCCGCGTTATTACTTGCGTGGATAGTTACGAAATGTCGGTGCCTGTCGAATATTACATAGGTGCGTACGCCATGCTAATGCGTCTGCTTACACCATTCATCTATACGCAATATTATATTCAAGCAATCTTTCATAGATATTCATCTGAGTCTTTAGTGTTTCATAAGAATCAGTCATGGGTCACTCCTTGTATCCATGTATTCATCCGATCGTCACTCCAAAACTGACGCTCATTATTTATCATGTAAGCCAAGACCAATTCCTTCCCAATCACCGTTTATTAGTTATAGTACGAGCAAATATCCAATGTATTCCGAATTCTTGATTCATTCATATGCTTGAGACTATTGATCGGAACTGTTTCTTCCGATTCTAGCACCTCTATCACACTCTATCATTTATAATCCAATGAGAATGCCATGTGAGTAATCGCTCATTATGCAGTCTGGCAGTTCATGCACAAGCTATTATTCTGAATCCTCAACTTCTCCACGAAAGAAACGTCAAGTGACCTGATGGGTGTTCTCACACCGCCAATCCCATTTTCAACATGTGTAACGATTTATGTACCAGTCTTTTCTGTTTGTTCATATGGAGCTCTTCCAACTATCTTGACCCCAATGTCCTCTCACATATCAAAACCCTCGTCTGATGACTTGGAGCTAATGCAAGTGACGCTGGCCTCATCCTAGCCAGGAACGCTTATTTTGTATGTCATTGGTCAACTCTTCACATAACCAACATGAGTCTCGCTTCAATCCGTGATTGAGCGGCCCGCTGCTGCAGGGGTCTTGATCCCTTTCAAAGGGTCGCCGCGGCCTGTTATGCGACCCCATCTCTAATTATTATGAAGCGAGCGCCACGATGCCGACATATGACATGCGTATCAAGTGTATCATAGCGCGCTCAGATACGAGATACAGCATAACGCATTGTGTCCTTTTACTTTAGACACGGGCTGTATGTTTGCAGCTTTATGAAGAGGTGTCTTGATAAGTCATCAGGTAGGTAGTGAAGACAAATAGATACTCACGTAGCAGCCGAGCAGTGTTACATCAGACAATATGAAGCTAACCACGAGATTATTTTGTCACACCGCAAACTGCATCGAAGTGGTTTAGTGCTAGAGTATGAGGGCCAGTCCATTGAAGTAGCTGTGATTCAACATTAACGGCGGATGTGATACTTTTCTAGTCAATTGAACCGAGAATGTGCATTTCCTCATCACAAGGCTGATCTGCAATCAAGTAGTCCACCTCTAGCTGCCCAAGCGAAGGAACCTGACTGCCGAGCTGATGATACTGATCCAGAACCCAGTACATTGATGGAACTCATGCCTCCAGGGTAATGCTCTTTCTTCAAGGCAAGACGACGGTCTTTGGCTACCAAATATCATGAAATGTTGAGGTTGAGATTGATGAGGCAGTTTTCAATTTCTGCTTTGACATAAACATCATTGGAACAATTGTTGTCTCGATTGTCAGTGTCTAGCGACTTCGCTCCTTATAGGTTAGTAGTCAAGGTTACCCAACCGTTGAAATCAGATAATACTAGACTCCAAGACCATATTGACTTGCCAGCTTGACGCATGTACGAACCATAACCAAGTGTAAGAATGAGCAAAAATCAACTCCAAGCTCTACTGATATATGCATAATAAGTTGGATCGCCGCACGTCCGTGAATTAATTCCCGAGTTTTCGGAGCCTACTACAGAAAAGCGGGCCGTATCCGGAGCATATGTCCGGTTGCATCGGGATCGAGCTCCCAGAACTTACCTCTGATTCACTCGTTTGATGTGCCAAGTCTGGTTTGACTGCTGGGGAGAACTGCACGTCGCAATGTAGATTTAATATTCAAACGGGTGATGTAATCATACTGGGCCTGGTTCAATCGCCAATACTGCCTGACGTCAACGATAAGTGATGACAAGATGACGACCCATTTGGTGCAGATACCCAACGGTATATGAATCGCGCCTCACCATAATTGTTAAACTATTCTCTGAAACTTTTCCTATAGGAACATAGAAAAAGACAACATATTCCTCCATATCAACCCGCAAAAATGTCAACACCAGCAGCTCCATTCTACCAGCTTCGTTGCGGCTGTAACCAATACCCATGGGGCAAACAAGGCTCCAACTCTCTATCTGCGCGACTCTGTGAAAAGACACCAGGATGGGACGGAGACGACAAGAGGAACTTCAAGATTGAAGAGGACAAGTCTTATGCAGAGATGTGGATGGGCACTTATCCTGTCCTGCCTTCTTATGTTGCTAGCACGGGCGAAGATCTCCAGGATGTCCTAGACCGATACCCTAAAGAGCTCCTTGGAGAGAAGGTGACCACCAAGTTCGGACACAGCAAGCTTCCATACCTACCCAAGGTTCTGTCAATTGCCAAAGCATTACCTTTGCAAGTCCACCCCAACAAGGAGTTCTCGAGCAAGAAGCACAAGGAGGACCCTGACTCATTCACTGACGGTAACCACAAGCCTGAGATTGCTCTTGCTTTGTCCGAGTTTGAAGCTTTCTGTGGTTTCAAGCCTGTTGAGGCCATAGTGGATATACTGCGCCTGAAGCCGCTGCGACACCTCCTCGTTGCGGGAGGCTTAACCGTTACGGATGAGAAGCTTAGCCCTGAAGGATTGAAACAAGTCGTTCGAACGATCTTAACCTCTTCTGATGAAGATATCAAGAAGACGTTTCAGGCAATCAGGGAACTTCCCGACTCCGCCTTCACTGGTCCTAACTCTCACATTCCCCAAGTCGCTAAGAAGCTCGAGAACCAGTTCCCTATGAATGATCCTGGTAACCTGGTAGGCCTTTTGTGCATGAACTACATGCTGCTCCACCCAGGCGATGTCATCTACATTCCCGCTGGTGGTATTCATGCCTATATCCAGGGCGACATCATCGAATGCATGGCTCGCTCCGATAATGTTCTTAACACTGGTTTTTGCCCCAAGGCGGAGCGAGACAACGTTGACGAGTTTTGTTCAGTACTGAACTGGGAGTCAACAACCAAAAAGCAGACCACCCTGCAACCAGAGACTTATTCGGGAAGCAAGGAGGGAAAGACCCAGCTCTTCAAGCCCCCGACCAGCGAATTCAACGTCCTTGCGACTGATCTGAATTCTGGTGAGCATGAGACCTTGAGCGAAGGTGGTCCCAAGATCATTCTGGCATCTCGAGGTAGCGCTACAGTTAAGGCCAACGGACAGTCATTTGAGTTGGGAGAAGGACATGTTTACTTCATCGCCCAAGGGGTGGAGCTGGATATTACTGCTGGCAGTAGCGGTCTGTTGCTGCACGGTGCTATTTCGGAATAGATTTGACGACCACAACCCTAACGAAGATGGTTTTGTTAGTAAATATGGATGAGATAGTATAAACAAAAGTGCGACGAGTGTTTTCTTCTTACCATGCAAGTACATTCGAGAGTGTAGATCCTGCGGTAAACATAGGCCTGTGACCAATAAACCTACCTATATAATGAAATACTTCCATCAAAGGTTGAAGTTAGGAAGAAGTTCAAGGGAATATGAATATCTTTGGTGTTGTGTCTCATGTTCCAGGCATGGCTGTTGGAGGAAAGCACTATGCAGGTGCACCTACCAAAGTGAAGTGAATCACGACCCGCGGCGCAAGTGCATTCACCAGCCCAACTCAACCCCACCAAGTTAGCTCTTTACTTCTCCTACACATACAGCTTAGAGTTCTTCAGCAACTTCTAAATCTCTTGCACAAAAGCATGACCGGAAAAAAATAACAAGCTATAACCTCAAGTTGTTATAGTGGAAGCTTATTTGTGTTCTTGAACACTTCCTACTTTGTTCTGCTACTTGTCCGCTTTTCAGTGAGCACGTGCTGGCGCTTTCAGGTGCTATCACCAATGTCAACGTTTAATGGAATCGTTTCTGAATTTCCAGAAATATGGAGTGAGTTTGGGCCTTGGATTTGAACTATGGAAAGTAATAAACACCAGTTGACTTCTTCCGTCGAAATGCAGATGCTCAACCACCCCTAGCTTGCTTCCTGAGCCACGTCCACAGCGACCATCTCGCAGGACTAGAGAGTCTGCGCTCTCCATTGTGAGAACCCAAGTTCACTCGATTGACTGAGCTGACGAGAGAGAAAAGTGTGTATTGCTCAGCGGCGACTCGAGAAATTCTTCTGCGCCTTGAGAGATACCCGTGCAGAATCAACTATGGGAAAGGCGTTCTGGAAGCCAGACAACAAACATTTAAACATCTTAGCAAAGTATTAGTAAGTGCTACTCCGTTTATTTTGGAATATCATACTGATATCGATAGAGATCCTTGCCGTTAGAAACACCTACATCTATTGAGCTTTGCCCAGGGCGGGAAATTCAGGTGACGCTCTTTGATGCCAACCATTGTCCTGGGGCTGTCATGTTCCGTAAGGCAGAGGCTGCAATTTTCTTTCAAACTTACTGACTGTGGGTACAGTGGTGGAAGGTGACGGTAAAGCGATCTTATACACCGGAGACATTCGAAGCGAACCATGGTTTGTCAACGCGATTGAACGAAACCCTAACCTCATCGAATATACATCGGGTCTCAAAACCCTTGATAAGATCTACCTTGATACGTCCTTTACTGAGGATGTTCCATTTGAGACAAAGGCCCAGGGCATAACCGAGCTGTTAAAAAAGATCTCGAAGTATCCGAACGATACCGTATTTCACTTTCAAGCCTGGACTTACGGCTATGAGGACGTCTGGATTGCACTTTCCAAAGCACTCAAGTCGAAGGTAAGTCAAATAATGCAACTTAGGCTAGTGTTTGAGTCTGACACCAACAGATACACGTCGATGATTATAAGCTACGCATATACGGTTCCCTTAAATCAAGAAACCCCAGGTCCCAATTCGATGCGGATATGCATCTGGCCCCCGAATCACCAGCTTTGACTGGCCATATGTGTGGTAACACACCACATCTAGGATGTATGACCTCGGATGTAAACGTACGCTTACACAGCTGTGAGAGAGGAAACATCTGTGAAGTGGCGTCAAAGGACATGACAGTCTCGATCCAGCCTATAATCGCACATTTATCTGGAGGAAAGGACTTGGCTGAGGTCGGAGTTGGAGGGGGCGGAGACGACTTTAAACAAGAGGCAGAACTTGAATTCGTGGACCAAGCCAACTTAGCCGCTCTTTTTGATGTGTTCGTACTTCCATATCAACCTTATCGGACCGAGCTAATCTCTTATAGGGCCCTTTCCTCATCTGCTACTTCGTCTCAGAAGTCAGACATGCTTCGAGAGGGCTTAGAACAGCTACTCTCGACAGGTCGGAACATACCCCTGGATTGGGATGTTGACACTTTGAGTACAAATTCGGCTAAAGAAGTTATCGCCATACTTGTCCAAAAGTTAAGAACGAACAGGAAGAACCAGAAGTCCGTTCATGAGGAGGCTTTGCCCAAGACGATCTACTTCCCTTACTCGAGGCATTCTTCATTGCCAGAGCTGCGTCACTTTGTTGAAGCCTTCCGTCCTAAAGATATATGGCCATGCACCGTTAATACTGCTGAATGTTGGATAGGACTGATGCCTAGGTACAGTTTGTTTGTTTGTTAGATATTTATTGTATGCAAGCTGCCTACAAGTAGGCAGCTTCCCAGTTAGAGAAGCTTCTAGAAGAAAAGCTATAGCTATAAAGCTAAGCTCTTCTTCCATCTGAATAGAAGAATCAGGTTGTTTCTTTCTTCTTATCTTTCCATGTCTGAATGGCTCAGAAATGGTAAGTTATATGGAGCTACTATCCTCGATGTAGCTGACATGCACCAGGAACTACTATTGAATCCTTATTCGGGCAATTCTGTTCTAGCAAGGAATTTGAACATGATAGAGTCATGCAAGCCATAGCCGCTAAGAATGCATTGTGCAGCCAGAATCAACAACACGCCAGTCAAACGACTGTTGACTCAGACCCCGCGCCAAGCTCACCCAACCACGAACCCCAGGATCTTCAAGAACAAAAGCCCGGCAATTTCGAACATGTGTTTGTGAGTCTTTTAGTGGACACACAAGTGAGCGGCTACCAAGAGCAGACGAATCTCGATCCAGAGCAGCCGGACGATTTAAACACACTACCTGAGAACTTGTCAGCGCGTAGTGCTAGCGATGGACTTATTGAACAGTTGGAGGGCATCCCGCAAGATCTTGACACTGCTCCGGAAGCATCACCCGGGAATGTATCCGACGCCAGAACTCATTCATCTTCCACCAGAAAACGCGGCATTTCCAATGTATCCCAGAATGTCCCTGAAGATGAATATAGAGAGACAGCCAACACATCAGGTAAGCTGCGCAGGTTGGGGATACCAGAAGACTACCCTCTTGCTTGTCAAGAGGCGTATTGGCAGATGATACGAAATATAGAAGGGGATACCCCCTGGACTCCCTTGCAGTTGATCTCAACTAGTAGTGAGTATAATTGCGTCGAAAAGGAAATATAATCACACGGCGGTTGGAAAATTTTCCGAATTTCACAATCATTTTCAGCTGAAAGGCAAATACGTGAAGTTGAACATGTCGAGCCGCTCAAAACACACTGGCACACCAAGTCAATAATAGCTATGTATACGCGAGAGCTTCAGCGATTTTTTGTTTGGGCCAATTCAACATCTCAAGGAACATCGGTTGGCCGATTAAACCTTCCTCTATCTTGGCTATTAGTTGCCGAGACCAACCCCTCATATACCAAAACTTTCTCTCGATGACTGCCCAGTGCACGAGATAATAAGCGAAAAGAAGAAGCGCATGGGGCCTGTGTGCGGCAAGATCGAGTAGAATGCTATCATGGACAGAATACAACCAGAATTGGACAGCACCAGATTCAGATTGCACCCCAGCGGCAGCGAAGAGCTTAGCAGAGGTCTCAAGATCGTCCAAAGCCTCTGCATAATGTTGTAGACCAGTGGCAGGAATGTCAGCTTCTTGAAAAGCCCGAAGTCTTCGGAGAGAGGTCCATGTATCTCTAGGCAGAGTCGAGTTATCAAGATTAGGATATCTGTATTGAAAGTCAAACTTGTGTTGGTACGAGATTGGAGGGCGGGTGTGTCGTTACCGTTCTGCTTCTTTATCAGAATCAAGCATCCAGATGCCGAAGATGACAGGGGCAAACTCAGTTCTGACTACACGTCCCAAGACGGGCTCCAGTGTTGTCCTGATACCTCTTATCAGGCCAGCTACCTCGATAATGTTGGTGATGGGACTCTCAAGCACACGGTTTTCCATACGCATGGGAAGAGTCAGCATGTGCAAGACAACGACTGAGGCAAAACCAAAGACAGGCATCCAATTGGATAGATCGAAATGTTGAAGATAGCGACGATAACCCTCAGAGCCGAGGGTTTGGTGATAGTCGGCCAATGGGAGGTATGTCTTTCGACTGGCAGGAAGCATATAAGCTTTGTGAGCGGCGGCAATGGCAAGAATTCCATGCATGACAAAAGGGTCTTGGTAGCCTAGTCTTGGGATGGCAACGGACCAGACATATGTCACGTCTTTACGGATGGACAGGCTTTCGGCGGTCACGGTACAATAGTGGTGCATCAACTCGCAATCGCGAGCCCAGAGCTCATGGGGAGGAAAGGGGGCGATTTGGTCAGTGGGACTGGCGTGACTGTAATCTTGAAAGTAATGGGGAGAGTCAACATGATGACTGTCGAGGGATTTAGGTGTTGAAGATGTCAGATTTGGCAGACTGGGTGAGTATGTTTCATCCGTGTCATTGACAGAAGATGACGAGGATAGACTGCATACCACACCATGCCTTGTACAGTGGAAGCACGAAGGGCGAGCTTCATCGCACTATTTTGGTTAGCCCTTTGGCTGAACTACAAGTGAATCAAAAGTGGCAATTACGAATAGAAAGAGCAGTGCAGTAGTGTCTTATACGAACCTTGACTTTGCGTCGCTTACAGTTCAAGCAGCCTGTGCGAGACTTGGTATGAGTTCTTCGAGAAGCCATTAGTTCATGCGATTGGCTTTCAAACCCGCGGGTTCGGGTTAGATGGCGATGGAAATGCGACTACGATGGAAACAAGAACAAGAGAATGGTTTAGACTGAAGATCAGCTTTTCACATGGGACTCGGGGGAAAGCAGGGCGAGATGAATAAGAGCGAGTCCGAATCCGAGGCGAATACTCGTAAGGATAGGCTTCGGTACGCGTACTCGCTTCCGCTAGTCTTGTTCTAGTAAAGACTACACCGTATAGATCGTGTATTGGACATTAGGGATTGAGGCTCAGTTGTCATTACGCACTAAGTTGACTCGGAGAGTAATGGCAGGTTCCTTAAATTCAATGCCAATCGGAAATGGAAATAGAGTTGACTAGGCTAAGTATTCTTTGTCTGAGATGAATACGCGTATAGATGTTTTAAAAAATATTGTATTGTATTTGGTAGAATTGTTTATAAAGAAGCCATGATGACTGCTTGAATTGGATATGTTCTTCTAGACTAGACTATTCATTGAGCTTTGGCTTGCTTGCTCAGTGCTTTCGCTTGTTAGCTACTCGATCTACTTGTGTTTATTATTTATTCTTTATTGTCGATCTTTATCCCTTTCTATTGTTTAGTTTAATACCGAAACGAACCCAGTCATCGCAGCCATGGACTGCAACCCTGATTACGAAAATGCAACATGGGCATTTTATCGATTTGTACCGTCGAAAGAAGCCAACATTGTCTTTGTGGTTCTTTTTGCGATAACGACGCTGTTGCATGTGCTGCAACTTTGGCGAACTCGAACATGGTACTTGATACCATTGGTTGTGGGCGGAGTCTGTACGTTGTACCTTTAATTATGGCGATATGAAGATATGTGCTAATTCAGCGGCTTCAGGTGAGGTTATTGGATACATCGGACGAGTCTTGAATACCAATGAAGAACCGGGCTGTTGGACGATGGGACCATACATCATGCAGAGTGTCCTGATTCTTATCGCACCTGCACTCTTTGCAGCTTCGATTTACATGATTCTGGGGAGAATCATCATCTTGACCGAAGGAGAACATCACTCTCTAATTCCACTCAAGTGGCTTACCAAGCTCTTTGTCTTTGGCGATGTCGCATCGTTTATGCTCCAATCATCCGGTATGGCGCAAGTTAAAGGGGTTACCGGGTACAACGCTGACAATTGTTATAGGTGGCGGTCTCATGGCTATTCAAGATCTGAACAAGATGGGCGAGAAGATTATTGTTGGGGGTCTTTTCGTCCAACTATTCTTCTTTGGCTGCTTCATCATCGTCAGCGCCGTCTTCCACATACGAATGCTGCGCGCCCCGACACCGAATTCATCGCAGACCCGAGTCCGATGGCAGACATATCTCGCAACGCTGTACGTGACAGGCGTTTTGATTTGGGTGCGCAGTTTGTTCAGGGTAATTGAGTTTATCGAGGGCAACGACGGACACTTGATGCGCAGCGAAGTATGGGTGTTTGTATTCGACGGCATGCTGATGCTTTTGGTGCTCGTTTGGATGAACTGGTTCCATCCCGGCGAGATTGGACTTTTGATTAGAGGCGAGGAAAGTATCACGAATGGACTCGAGTTGATGAAGCTTGGAGGATCTGGGAGGAGGAGTAGAGTTGATACTATGGAGAGTTTAGGATCTGGCAGGCACCTGGAGGAGAATACGGAGCGCTAAGTAGCTACCCCCTGAGCCCTGTCAACTTTAATTTTTAGCGCCGTTCGATAAGTAATCGAATCATGGTCAGCAATAAATGTTTGATCCTGGATCTGAGACATAAAAGACGTTTCAGAAACAGGCGCGACGCAGCGCCAAGAGACACAGTTACAAACACTTTTCCCTTGTTTCTCCAAGTTTATATAGAAAGTTTCAAGATGGAACGGAATGAACTTGATGGTTTCTGCTATAATAGTCTAGTCTAGCGACCAGCTGAAGAAGAAGTGATCAGTAATAATATAGTAAGCCTGGCCTCGAGGAGGGGATAAAGAAATCTTGATACACTTGCCAATGAAACAAATTAATTCAGTCAGTTTACGCCATCTTAGACACACTCTTAAGCTATTTATTTTCTGTATCCTCAGCTTTTGTCTCTGATTTTCTGCTATCCCTTCGCCTACCCAAGTTCCTTTCTAACCGAGCTTACTAGTCTAACCAGTACTGGCTTAACGAGTATCAGCCTATAGCTCCATGCCTGTCTTCACGCTGTCATATCATCTTCATACACACTCATTCGTCGGTCCAGAACTAAGAACGAAAGATAGGATGGGAAACATGTGGTTTGGCTATGACCAGGGTAGTTTTAGCTCGTTATTATATAACCTAGATATGATATCAAGCGCGACGGTCTTCCTTCCCTTCTTCCTCTCCCAATCTTTTAAGTTATCTCGTGTATTCAAGCTCCAAATATGACCGTCTTGGGCGATATCTTAGTGCAGATTACCTTTGCAAGGGTCGTGCTCTACAGCATTTTGTTTTTACTTGTTTCTTTCATTGTCGACTTGCTCACTCAACCTCAGTATCCTTCTGATATTCCTGTTCTTGGTCACGACTCCAAGAAATGGTTCTCTAGAATTCGAAATAGCTTTGCCTACTTTACTCAGCATCAGGCATGGATAGGTGAAGGTTATGAAAAGGTATTCCTTTCCCCCTCTCAAAAATAATAGAGAAATTCTCTAATCGCAAATAGTATGGCAAAAATAGCCTACCTTTTATTGCTCCGTCGCCAATCTCTCGTCCTCCTGACGTTATCCTCCCAAGGTCGCAGATACCATGGATGATGAACCAGCCCGACCACATCCTCTCCGCAGCTCACGCCCATGATAAGATCCTACACACAGAGTACAACTTTCTCGGCAAGGAACTTCTCAAGGATACCTTTGCGCAACGCGTTATGCACAAGTATCTAGCCCGCCATCTATCATCGCTAGTCCCAGCTGTCCAGGACGAGGTTAAGAGTTCTGTCAAGGATGCTGTCGAGGCAAAGATCAAAGCAGCTGCCGAGAAGGACCCCAGTAACGTCGATGACCAAGGCTACGCCAAAGTCAACATATGGGATTTGTGGCTCGCCATCGTTCCTCGAGTTACGAATCGTCTTCTTGTGGGCGACCCAATATGTCGCGATCCCATCTTCATAGATTCTATGGTACGCTTCACAGACGATGTTGTCCGAAACAGCTTCTTGCTACACGCTTTCCCCCAAGTTCTCCATCCTATTGTCGGCCGTCTCATCACCATCCCGAATTATCTTCACTGGCGTGCAGCTACGCGTCGTGTACTTCCGACCATCGAAAAGCGCATAGAAGACATGCGACGCAAAGAAGCTGGCGATCCCGAAATGAAGAGCTGGACACCTCCAGAAGATTATATAACTTGGCATATTCGCCTTGCCATGGCAGAGGGGAACTCCTTTGAGCTCAATCCATATGTCATCTCTAAGCGTCTTTTGCCTATAAACTTTGCAGCTATTCACACAACTGTACTAACTGGCCAGTCTTGGATGCTGGATCTCTGGTCCCTCCCGGCCTCTGAACGCGCTCTTGATACCATTAGAGATGAACTCGAGACGAACAAACCGGTAGATGGTCCCTGGACAAAGCAAAACCTCGCTTCCCTCATGCGACTCGACTCATCCTTCCGCGAATCCCAGCGTTTGAGCAACTTTGCAGCAAATCTTGTCGAACGGCAAGTCATTGCGCCTGAAGGTCTTCATAACCCCGATTACGGGTGGACGTTACCGCGTGGTGCTTTTGTTACTGTGAATCTGCAAGGAACTCATCATGATGAGGATATTTACAAAGACGCTATGAAATACTTTCCGTGGAGATACTCGAATCCTAGAGAAACCTGGGAGATGAAATCTGCCGAAGAGAAGAAAGAGAATGAGGAGGAAGGAAAGAGAATAAGGGGTCTGGGGATGGTGACTACTAGTGATATTCACTTGGCGTTTGGCCATGGTCGACACGCGTGGTAAGCTTGACATTGCTAATATATCAAACGATGGCATGCTGATATTTATAGCCCGGGACGATTCTTTGTTGCGCATGAGCTCAAGCTCATCGGGGCTGCATTGCTTCTCGACTACGATATCAAGGCGATTGAAGAACGACCAAAGGCACAATGGATGGGGGCAACGATTATTCCTCCTCTGGACGCATGCATCGAAATACGGCCAGTACAAACTAATAAATAAACGTTCTATTATGGATTCCTTTAGCTGTATCCTCCGTGGGCCTCCCCGTTGTTCAGAGCCACTCCGTTCTTCTTATCTTCCATCAACCTTGTCAATGCTTTCACCAGGCTATCGACAGCTGCCTCTGACGTCTGGTGATGGAAAACGAGTCTAGCCATTGGGAATACTGCAATTTCCTCCTTGGCACAATACTCGACAAAGGCTGCCGGCGGAATACCGGCGGCTTCAATATCGGGCAGGATCATGTTAGTCTGCACCGGAAGCACAAACTTATACCCAGCCGCTTCAAGTCTCGTGGCAGCTTCCTTGGTCATCTTGTGCACCGATGGGAACCTTGGAATGCTGTACTCCAGAGCTGCCAGAGCTGCCGCCGCCATCATTCCTGGCTGTCGAGTACCACCTCCCAGCATCTTCCTGAACCACTTGGCCCGCTCGATAAAAGGCTTCTTGCCGAGGATAACACTACCCATTGGGGCGCCGATGCCCTTTGCTAGACAGATGGAGATACTGTCGAAGCATGCCGCATACGCCTTGAGATCAACGCCTTCTCCAATCACGCCGTCGAAGACACGGGCGCCATCAAGATGCACGGCGATGGGTTTCTGGCCTTCTGGAACTGGGAATGAACGAACATAGTTGGAGATTGCTTGTGCATCTGCAAGTGGTAGAATCGTTCCAGAGAGGGTATTCTCTAGAGATACAACTCTGGTAGGTGGGAAGTGAACTGCAATGGTCAGCTTTCTGTTAGATATGTAATGAGGAAGGGATAACGTACTATTCCCATCAGCAATGATATTCTTCTTAATATCTTCCAACGTCAAATGAACCCCATTCTTCGCATGGATCGTCGTAGCACTCGCTTGAGAAATCACAGGCAAAGCCCCAGACTCCCAACAATGCACATGCGCACGATGATCCAGAAGAACACTATGCGGTGGCTGTGTAAGATGCGTCCTCAAGCAAATCTGGTTTCCCTGGGTGCCTGAGATGGCCCACAGCGCAGCTTCCATCCCTGTCATCTCTACAAGACGAGCTTCCAGGGCTTTGACGGAAGGGTCACCTTCTGGGTCGTAGATATCATCGTTGACTGATGCTTCCAGGATGGCAGTCATCATCTCCTCGATGGGGACGGTGACAACATCGGAGCGAAAGTCCCGAGATGCTTTCTCGCGACTGACATAGAGTTTGGATTGGACTTTGGGTGTGAAGAGAGACTCGGGGGGTTCTACAAGACTAGGCATTGTGAAGGCTTCGTAGTGATGGTTGAGTGATGGATGGTTTGTGGTGACTGACTTCTTAAGTCTTTATATACTCTGTCTGAGGTCATTGTATTTATATACATATCTATCAACCCCGCACCTATGAGGGGAAATGGAATCATTTGTGTCTGGTCTGTTATCTCTCGTGTATCTTCATTCGATCATGAATAGTTTCCCGCGGAGAGTTGTTAGCTTCGATGCTACTGTATGAGCCGGGCTCGGAGGCTTGCATGGTGTTGTGGATCTAGACTGGGGTAAGTTACACAAGTATATCATTTCAAGATATTCTTTCAACTCAATAAAGAGCCTTTTAGACAACTTAATAGACAATATGGTACGAGGCGAACTATTGTTGTGGGAACGCCTGATTAGTTCTTGAAGGCTATGTTTATAGTTACAACTTCCACAGAGATGATGGCCCTCGTGCTTTGATCTACAGACGTGCATGATAGATAGATAGACACTTCGGATAGCTACAGGCAGGGAATCTCCACATCCACCCCCGCGGCCAACTTGTAAGTTCCCCGCGGTTACGCGGCTTCAAGATGCAACATGGCAATACACGCAGCAATCGTTTGGCTCATTGTAAATGGACAGCCGGACAAATTGATCAAGGACTGAAAAGAGAAGTATATAGTAAGAATAGTGCTTTTGTTCTATTATCAACAAAGCCCATCATCCTCAAGTGAGATATCCGGGTTGAATCACGCTCAAAATCTCCATAACACTCACTACAGGTCAAAGCCCAATCCATCGGTGTTGCCCAAAAACATACCGCCTTGCTGTCCTTCTCTCAATAGAGCACCAACATCAACTCTTCCGCCTGTGATATACCTCTCGCTCACACCCAGGTTCACTCTCCTGCTCAGCTCCTCTCTCAACTGAGCCTTGAGAGCACCCATTTCCGCCTTGGTGAGCTGCTTGGCTGTTTGCTCCTTTCTCTTTCGTCCACCACCACGACCACCCTTGCCACCACCCGCGTTGATTTCCTCGAGGTCGTCGGAGTCATATTCTACGCCAAGTTCATCGGCAGCATTGCGCAGCCATGTATCGTCGCTGTGGGCCTTTTCCTTGGCAAGTATCGTATCAGCAATCTTCTTGGCCAAATCCACACGAGGCTTAAGACGCGATGCGGCCTTGCGATCAATAAGAAGAGTCTGGATGAAATGTTCTCTCTTGACACCCGCGCTGCGCACGGCGTGGACCTTGCTTGCGAGACGACGTGTGGGAAGAACCTCTTCAGGAGCGCAGAGGATTACACTAATACCGCTGGACTCGCCACGAGCTGTACGACCAGATCGGTGGATGTAAGTATCCGCAGATCGAGGAACGTGGTAATGTAGGACTTGGTCAACCTCCTTGATATCAAGACCACGAGCAGCAACATCAGTAGCAATAAGGATGGAGTTGCGGGAAGCAGTGAAGCGTTCGAGAGAACGATGACGCGCCTTCTGTGCCATTTGGGAGTGCAAGGGGAGAGCTGTAAGGTTGAGGTTCGTAAGAAGGGGTGTAAGACGGCGAACAGCAGAGATGGAATTGGTAAAAACCAGAGTGCGGCGACCAGGGTTTAAAATAAGAACAGTGTAAAGGTAGAGATCCTACAATTTGTTAGTATCGTGAAGTTGTGCATATGTGCTGTAAACTCACCTTTTCCATAGCACCACACTCAATGAGTCCCTCCCTGAGACCTTCGGCCATCTGACTGACAGGGTTGACATCGATAAATTTGGGCTCGCCTCTGAACTTGAGGCACTTCATCAGATACGCCATCTTCTCGTCGTCATTTCCTGAAGATTTGCCCTTGCCAGCCAGCTTAGTTTGGAGGTCCTTGTCAAAAGTAGCTGAGAAGACAAGGGTCTGCCGTGCAGCATCCTCATCATCCTCGTCTTCCTCATCCGACTCCTCCTCGCTTTCGGCGTCGTCACCGGGGCTCTTTCCATCAAGAGCACCAATAATATCTTCTGCCTCCTTGAACTGTCCAACCTTGAAAAGTCGATCCGCTTCATCGACAACAAGGAATCTGATCTTGGCAAACTTGCTTTGTAGAGCTCGGTCGCCGCTAAGAACCTCCCAAAGACGGCCGGGTGTACCAATAACAATATCGGCCTTCTCCAGCTGTCGCTGCTGCTTTAGGATACTGAGACCACCTGTCACAACACACACGTACGGTGCGCTAGGGAGGCCATCGCATAGCGCTTTGAGATGGTCTCCCAGCTGCTTGGCCAATTCTCGGGTCGGAGAAAGCACCAAGGACATGGGACCCGTTCTCTTAACACCTTGCTCCTGCATCTCCAACCACCGCTCCACCATGGGAATACCGAATGCAAGAGTCTTTCCGGAACCTGTTTGCGCCTTGCCGATAACGTCATGGCCAGCCACAATCTCGGGGATCGTCCTCTTCTGAATCTTGGTCGGCTTCATGAACTTGAGCTTTGCGATGGCCGAAATTATCTGGGGTGACAAGTTCAGAGAAACCCAGGCCGCCATGTCGACATCTTCTTGGTCTTTGTAGTCGTTCCCATCGGCCAGCGCGCCGAACGTGTTGCCCCCGCGTGTAGAGGACTTTTGTACGCCTTGCGCGGCCTTGACCAGCTGCTCGTCTTGTTTGTTGCCGGCACCGTTCTTCCCATCCAGTTTGTTCTTGTTTTGTTTTTGTTTCTGCTTTTTGTTGGTTTCTTGGTCTGCTTTTTCTTGCCCTTCTTTTGGCTCATTCTTGCCCTTATTCTTCCCTTGAGGTTTCTTGCTCTCAGCGCCAGCTTGATCACTGCCAACTTCGCCGGAATCGATATCCCCGACCTCCACAGCGTCGTCGCCAAACCCTTCAAAAGGTCGATCGCCATCGACAACTTCTTGTTGGGGGTCGATTATATTGCTTTTGTTCTTGTCGCCAGACACCAGGAATTGCACTCGGTTACCATCCTTGACAACGTCCACGCCCTCAATGACCTCAAGTCCGCCGAAGTCTTCTCCGACTGAAGCCCAGGAAAGCGCACCAGCTTCTACGGTACTGCGCGACTCCTTTCCGCTCTTCTTCTTGGAGCTTGAAGGTTTGGGTATGTTTTTCGATCGTTTTGTGGCGGGACCGGTTGCGGCGGGGAGCTTGCGCTTTTTGGACGGAGGGACCATTTGAGTAAAAAGAAGTCGCCTGGTTCAAAGGCGATCGCGATTTCCTATTTTTTCGTCGTTTGTCGTAGGGAAGTCGCTTGAATGTCCTTGTTCTTCCTGGTCGAGTTGGTCTTGAAATCTGTAAGAAGGTCCCCAATTTTTTCGTTGATACTTTTTCTTGCCTTATCGTTATCGGCAAAAGTTGATGCCGATCCACCGACCTCCACCATTGGTGAACTACAACCAACACCATGAGACGCGTCCCATCAGGAGATACTTATACTTGGCCCATGTCTCACAAATTATCATCACTAAGCAGAGGGTCACACATGTGCTGATGGACACGTGGTCGATGACAGCCGTTGCCTCTACTTGGATTCATCAATTATTATTCTGTACCTTGGTATCACAAGACACCCATCACTGATATAGGTTCTCAAAAGCAGGTGCAAATCGTTTTGTAGAATTTTAAACCAAGGAAATATTTCTCTTTTTCCGTTTAGGAACCCAAAGACAGTATGTAAATATGTAATGCTGTAACACTCTCCATAAACAGTCGTCCATTCTCTCATCCCATGCATTCACCTTCCATGCCATAATGTCAAATAATTGCATACGTTTTGTTTGTGTTGTACGCCTCAATAACCCAATTCCGTTCGGAATATGCCAACCCCGTTGGTCTATTAATGCGCTCCCCGAGCACGCTTTGCTCCTCCACCAACCTCAGAATCACCTCGCGGGCGCTTGTTGCCAGGCTGGAAGTCATTAGCACCTGGGTTCATTCCACCACGGCCACCTCCGCGTCCTCCTCGACCTCCGCGGCCAGCATGACCATGTCCGCCCTCTTGAGTGCCACTGGCTCCACGCTGGCCTGGAGGCACATAGGCCCCGCCTCTTCCACGTCCACCACCACCACCACGAGGCATGGGGATGCCGGATCGTACTGGCTGTTGACCTTGCTGCTGGCCTTGTTGTTGACCTTGTTGCTGACCTTGCTGTTGAGTCTGTTGCTGGCCCTGCTGTGCCTGGGCTTGAGGTTGAACCTCCTTGGTAGCGGGAGCCGCACCACCTCCATTCTTAGTAGCGAAAGGGTTGGCAACAGAAGCCGAGGAGGCGTTTGTAGAAGCGGCGAAGGGGTTGGCCTTAGGGGGAGGGATTCCACTCGCCGCCGGAGCCGCGGCCTGTGCGGGCTTGACTTCCGTTGTAGGTGGTGCACCTGCCGGTGTCGTCGTTGGTGCTGCTTGAGCGCCCTTAGCTGCAGGTGTCGCAGATGTTGGAGGCACACCGGCTGCCGGTCCTTGCTTTGCAGGTGCTGGCTTCACTACGGCGGGTGCAGGAGGAGGTGCCTGCGCTGTCTTGGCCACTTCCCAGACTTCGACGACGGGTTTCTGGGGTGTCTCAGAAGCCGCCTTCTCGACCACGTTGATCTTGGCAGCAGCCGTTCTCAACTTGTTCTCGGCCATGTTAATTCTCAACGTAGACTTCTTTGATTCCATAAGCTGGGCCTGATCCCGAGCTGATGAAATCTTGGATTCGTACTCGTTCTTTAGCGACGATTCTAGCTCTGCCTTCAATTTAGAGCTTTCAATCTCAAGCTTCTTCTTGATGTTGGCCGCAACAATGTTCTTGACCGTAGGATTGGTCGCAAGGAATTGTCGAATACCGGCATCATCAAGCTGAGACATATCAGTCGGCCCAGCAGACGTGGGTGTTGGAGGTACGGCAGGAGCTTCAGCCTTGGAAGGCGTTGCAGGGGGCTGCTGCTCTGTTGCTTCGGTCTTGGGAGCATCTGTGTTGAGTTTGGCATTGGGGTTTTCAGCCAGCCAGATTTGCTTCTCTTGCTTGAACTGGAGATCCAGATCCGCGTTCCTCTTCTTGAACTCGTCTTCCATGCGTTGCCTGCTCTCTTTAAGCTTGGCGTTCAAGGTGTCTCGCATTCTGTCAGAGCGCTCCTTGATTGTAGTTTGAATCTTGGCCTCAACTTCGTTGGCCTTCTGTTCAAACTCAGTTGCCTTGGCTTCCGCAGCCGCAGCCCTCTCCTCAAGGGCCTTCCTCTCCTCGTCAGTGATGACAGTGCCAGGTTGCCCGTTGGCCTGAGCAACAACCTCGGGAGCAGTCTGTGCAGCCGGTGCAGTGGTGCTGGCAGACTCTTCAAGCTTCTTAGCCACCTCATCTCGCTCAGAGATAGCTGACTGCAGCTCACCTCGGAGAGTCTCGAGTTGCTGCTCGGCACTCTGCTTCTGTCCGTTGATGCTATCGAGCTCATTGCGAAGATTAGCAAGCTGCTGTTCGAGTTGAGCGACAATCTCGGAGGAGCCCGAGACTTCGTTTGACTGGGCAGTGCTGGGTGCAGGCTGGGTGGCCTGTGCTTGTTGTCGTAACTGCTCAATCTCCTTTTGGAAGTTCCGGATTTGTTGCTCCAGCTCAGACCTCTGGTTCCTAGACTCCTCCGCCTCCTTCTTGATACCCTCGAGCTCGGCGTTGGCCTTGTCCAAGCTCTCTTGGGCTTGAGTGGAGCGTTGAATTGCCTCGTTTTTCTCTCCGGTGAGCTTCCTTGATCGCTCCTTGGCCTGTTCGATAATCTTGGCGCGGGTAGCGGTCCAGTTGGCTTGTTCAGTTTCGAAATTGGCCTCGACCTCTGCGAGCTTAGCCTTCAAGGGCTCTTCGCCTTGCTTCAGTGTATTTCGCTCAGCCTCCAACTGGGTGATCTTCTCCTTGAGCTGCTCCATCTCGGCAGGGTCGACTCTTCCATACTTGGTCAAGATGCCCTCGGTGCGCTTCTGCCATCTATCACGGTCCTCCTGAATTTGCTTAATCTCATCCTCCAAGAAAGACTTCTGAGTCTTGAGTGTGTCAATCTCTGCCTCCAGTGGGTGGATTCGAGCCTCCATCTCCTCGATTCTCTGGTTCTTTTCGCCGATTTGTTCCTTGAGTTGTTGGTTTTCATTTCGCAGCGTCATACTGCTCTCACGGTAAATGTTCAACTCATTCAGCTTCTCCATGAGGTCTTGATGTGTCATAGATGTCCTGCCACTCTGAGCAGCCTGCGTGCGCTCTTGGTCGAGCTTGAGACGTGCCTCTTCCAGTTGAGAGTGGGTGTACTCGAGCTGCTGTTGAAGTCGCTTGGATTCCTGAGCCTTGAGATCATACTGAACCTCGAGAATTTCCTTCTCACGTCGAAGATAGCTATTGAGTTCACGCAGACCTTCAGTAGCATCTCCCAAAGGAACAGGCGACATCCTTTCATCGTCGTCGTCGTCTCCACCTCGCTTCTGCTGAAGCGCCATGACTTGTGCAGTCAAGGCCTCCAGTTGCTGGTGAAGTATCTTGTTCTGTGAGTTCACATCCTCCCGTCGAGTCTTGACCTCCGCCATCTCTCGTTCCAACTGTTGTTTGCGATCCTCCCAAGAGCTTTCACTTTGAGCAAGAGTTACCTTGGCAGAGTCGGCCTCGGATTTCAGAGACGCTGCCTCGCTCTTGAGGGCGTTATACTCGGCTCTCAGTTGTTGCACGAGCTTGGCAGCCTCAGCATGCCTGACAAGTTCTTGCTCGTAATCCTGTTGGGCCTTGGAAGCAATCTCGGCCTGGGAACGGAGATCCTGTTGATGGTACCGAGTGGCTTCCAAGTGCCTGGCACTCTCCTCCTTAAGACGGCTCACTTCCTCTTGCAAGATGGTCTTTTCGTCCTCGTACCGTCGTGCAATCTCGCCCTGGGAGTCACGAAGGCTGGAAAGCTCGGTATTAGATCGAGACAATTCAGCAGATGTATCCTCGGCGCGCTGGGTAATCTCCTTAATCTTGGCGTCCTTCTCTTCAATGAGTGCTTCCAGCTCTTGACGGTACTGCTCCTGTGATCCTCGCAAATCTTCAAGTGCTTCTTCGTTGGCCTGGCTAAGCTCCTTGAACTGCTCAGCCTGTGCCTTCGCATTTTCGAGGTGGGTGTTGGCCATGTCCAAATCTCGCTTGAGGTCGGAGATCTCGACATTAAGTTCCTGGATCTCGTTCTCAAGCTGCTGCTGTTGTTCGCCAACCTCCATGGTGCCAGGCCGGGGGGTAGGTCGAGGCTGAAGCCTTCCGGCACGTTCCTCGGCGTTACGCAACTCGACAGTCAACTCATCAACACGAGCCTGCAGATGGTCCCTGCTGGTCTTAACAGCAACGTGCTCCTCACGAATCTGACTCAAACTCGTCATGAGCTCGTCAATTCGTTTCTGGGACTCCTTCGACTCGTACTCCTTCCTAAGCTGCAATTTCTTAGTTTCTTCCGACTCGTAGTTCAACTTCCTCTGAGCGTCGCTAAGCTGCTGCTCGAGGCTTTCAATCTTGGACTGTGCTTTGCGTCGTGCCTCTGAGTCGGTCATATTGCGCTCGTTCTCAAGCGATTGCTGAGTTGCGAGCAGGTTGTTTAGGCGATTCTTCTCCTCAATCAAATTCTCATTGTCCTTGCTCAGCCTGTCCTGGATATCCTTCCAAAGCTTCTTCTCGGCCTTGAGGTTGGCAGTCTCATTGCGAACACTGTCAAGCAACCCCTTGGCTTCGATTAGCTCTTCAGCAACCTGCTGTGTACGAATGTCCTGCTTAGCAGCGGTCTCGGATAGAATTTGACTTCGCTTCTGAAGCTCATGATTCTCGCCTTGAAGGGCGACGAAGTTGGTATGCAACATTTCGCGTCTCTCGGATTCAAGTCGAGATTCGGCTTGAAGCTTGACCTTGTCAGTCTGAAGGGCGTTTCGTTCAGCTGACAATGAATCGATTTGGTCTCGCAAGTCCTTACGGACTCCATCCTGAGCATCGCGATAGTTGTCGTATTCGGATTGTAGCTTGCGGATGGCTTCGTTGAGGGCCTCGGTCTGCTCAGTTGCCTCGATACTAGCCAAAGGCAAGCGTTCGCCGCCAGCAATCGAGTTACGCATCATAGAAGCTTCATCGCCGTTCACACCTCGCTGTTGCAAAAGTCGTCGGAACATGTCTCGCTCAGTCTTGTAGCTGTCCATGGTCTTCTTGATTGACCTTGTCTCATCAGTCATGTGAACCAGCTCTTGCTGGAGCTTCTCGACCATGTCGTGGTCTTGCTTAGCCTGATGTTTTTCTGCGAGTGCCTCCTCGCTCTCAAGTTGATCAGCAAGCTCACGAGTAATACGCAGAAGCTCCTCATTCTTGGATTGCAAGGACTGGATGTCCTTGAAGACGACCAGCTTTTGTGTGATGAACTGGTGAGTGTCGGACATGTCTGATATAGCCTCTTCGGAAATTTCTCCCTTCTGCAGTTGCTGGAGGCGGTAGGTCTCCTCTTCTGTGAGCTGGTCCATGCCCTTCTCCATGGCGTGGATCTGGAACAAAAGCATGTTGATCTGAGTACCAAGGTCGCGTAATTGAGTGCGCAAGATCTTGGATTCAGACTGTGCAGTTGCAAGTGCGCCTTCGGCTTTTCTCGCCGCCTTCTTAGCGTCATCACGCTCCTTGTAGCTGTCCTGCGAAAGCTCTGACATGCGAGTAATCTCTTCGCGGAGCTGGTCAGCTTCGGCATGAAGTTCTTGCATCTCAGGCGCCTTTGCCTCCAAAGCAGACATCATGTTGTCCAACTCCTCGGACAGCTGCTGGTTGCGACGTCTCTCAGTAGCCAGCTGACCCTTGACTTGGTACAGCTGATCAAGAGCCTGTGTCGCAGTAATGGCGCCCTTGGCTCGAACAGATCCGGGTGTTGCGAAAGGAGACGAAGGTCGCATAAAAGTGCCATTAGCACGGGGGGTCTGTGGTGTAGATTCAGCTGGTGGAGGTACGTGCTGCTCAGCTCGCACTTGAAGCTCATCTATTTCGGCCTGGAGTTGATTAATTCGTTCCTCCATCTGCGAAGAGTTCTCTCGTTCTTTCTCGAGCTCGACTCGAACACGTCGGAGTTCGTTTTCGTAGTTGTCACGGAGTCGCTCTTTCTCGGCCTCGAGATCACGCACTCGCTCTTGGTGTTTCTTGCTCAACTGGTCAGACATCTCCACCAGTCGTCTCTGGTCCTCGAGCTCGTGTTTGTAACTCTCGATCGTTTGTGCGTGGGTTCCCTCTTGCTTCTGGAGCTTCACTAGAGCATCGTCTGCCTTGGACTGCATGGCGTCGAGTCGCTCGCGGAGCTGCTGTTCTGTTCGCTTGAGAGCATCCATCTGGGATTGGATATCTTCATTTTGTCGTTGCAGCTCAGCGATGCGGGCACCCTTCTCCTTTCGGTACTTAAGACTCTCCTCGCTCTTGGTCTTGAGTTCATTCTCTAGCCATTCGCTGTTCTTTCGGGCAAGGTCAAGCTGCTGTTGGAGTGATTCTTCTCGGTACTTGGCACTGCTGAGCTGGCCTCGCGCATTTTGCTCTGATTGCTGCAGAGTGGTAATCTCGCGGGAGAGCTCGACGTTACGCTGGTGCTGCTTTGTGAGTTCTTCGGTGATAGTTTGATCGCGTTTGTTGTTGGATTCGATGATGCTCAAGTTGGTTCGGTTCGATGACTGGAGGGTCTCAATCTTATCATTAAGAGCCTTAATCTCGGCATCGTAGTCCGACTTCTTAGCCTTGAAGACTTGAAGCTCGTTCTCGACTGATTGTCTTTTGGTTTCTGTGTGGAAAAAGCAATGTCAACAATCATGCAGCTCAACTCCACACCTCACCGACACATACCTTCATTCTTCAATTGCTGCCTAGCCTCTTCAACATCTTTGAGGGCCTTGTCCACGGTAGCTTTGGAGGTTTGCGATCGCGTTTCGTTGCTGCGCACCGCGTTCTCGAGCGATATGTCGGTTTCGAGCTTTTCGGCATACAGAGTGTCAAACTCGTGCGCTCTGGCTGCGACAGCCTGCAAAATGATGTTTACGAGCTCAACGGTTGGCTCGGTCGTCAGGGACGCGATAATAGGCTGATCGAGGCCCAGATGGCCTGCGACGTAGCCAATGTCCACGTCTGCGGCCGCCATGGTCGTGGTCGGATCAGATCGATAGCGCGATACTCGTCATTCCCGAAGCTGCGCGCTCGAAGGAAAGGACAAGCGGTAAGAACAAGGTAATACGTAAAATTTTCGCTTCGCTTTGTATGTTCAAGATTGACGAATGAATGTGGGATGTTGGTAAAAAATCCCCGACAAAGGAAATGGAGGCTTTGATTGTTGTTGGAGAGACCAGGAAATTTGGAGCTTCAAAGCTGAAGATCCGACACGCCTACCTTTGTTTGCTACCAGGGAAGGAAGCAACGCGCACGGGCCCAGTGCAGCAGCTGCGTTGTACGGCGCTAACATTAATCCGGAAGCCTGGAGATTACCCTGTACCCAGGACCTAGAACAGGAATAAAGATATATTCTCATAATCATTTTGAGAATATGCTTATTTTACTTAGGTTGCGAAGGTTGAGATGATATAGTCCTGGATAGATATAGATAAGTCTAAAAGTAGTAAATCATAGAAAGAGCGCGGGAGCATTTTGGGGGCCACATACTTTTGTGATGGTTCAACGGTTGTACAACTTACGCCACTTGTCAATGTTCGTATATCTCTGTTTCGTGCACCGACAGAAGTTAACGGAAAACACAATACCATCTCATCAAGTTTTTCCTATAGATCATCATAGTGTTTGCTAGTAGAGACCACAACCTTAAGGGTTGGCCACTAGAGTCATTAGGTAATCGAACGCCATCTTCCACTGGTTTAATAGCAATGACCTGTACATTTAAACCAATAACTACACTGTCCCACGGTTCAAGAACATATAAACATGACCACGGCGACTTATTTTCCATCGAATTGGATATGAGTTTCACGTAGATCGGACTTTCCTGAATAAACGTATGTCAGTGTTATCTCAGCAGCTCCGACAACAATTGGGGCTCTTGAGAAGTACAACAGAAATGATATGTTTGTTGACATAGCAAACATCGCCTTCTAGTCATCAAATTTACCCTTATTTTCATCGCTGAGATATGGGAACTGTGGTTGGGAAACCCTTGAAGATGAAGTAATGGGCGGGTTTAAGAAATTCGGAATAAGGGTTCAGCCATGATCCCTCAGCTCAGAATCCTCCGGAAGGATAGCCTAGACAAAGAGCAGCACTATTAGAACCACTGAATACATAAGAATACATGTATTTGATGGTCGGTGACTGTTGTAATTGACTATTTTCTTCTCGCATATATCTTTAGCCTTCGAACCAGTTTGCAGCTATCCACCTACTAATCTGAGCATCACCACCAGGGATTCCGGAGCCTCAAGTAACAATCCTAATTCCTTAGTTTATGTAAAAACTAGTAGCAAGATACCTTCCCACAGAAAAGCAGTGTATATTAGGGTAGTTCGAGGTTCACTGCACCATCATTAGTGGAGTTGCTGAGGAGTGCTATGTAAGCTCTGCCACTTGGTGATGGAGGCAAGATGGTATAATCTCAACTACAGCCACAAACTATCACATACGACCATACCTACCAGAAAATACGGGATCCCGTCCGCTCTCCCTTAGTCAAGCTGGTAAGGGGCGGATTAGTAGTTGGGTCGGTGACGACCAGCGAATCCCCGCTGTTGTATGTTTTTTAGTCTCTCGGTCTCTTTTTTGGTGTTTAGGTATATTGCATCAAGGAACTGGTTTGATCTGTGAATTATCATTATCTATCTTTAAAAGCGTTTTAGTTTCATTTATGAACATTCTGATGGCATTTTACAACCAAAGGTCCCCTTTACTTGCATCACCCAACAAATTACTTATAACGCCAGTCTCAAGACATCATTACACGTCCACCAAAGGACAATGCTCACATTTTTGATATCTGAAAACTCGGACTCATTTCGTACGACTCTAAAACCCCTGACTGGGTTCCAGGCTGCCGCGAATATGTCGGAGGTGGATTCATCCTTGCAAGATGAGCCTGGAGCTCAGCTGTTGGCGCATGGTCAGAAGTCAAGCCCGGGAAATCTCTTCCCCCACCAAATCTGGACTTTGATAACATAGCTGTTGGCAATTGTGAAACAGATGGGGCTGGTTTGTAACCTTGGATGGAGACGCTGTTGCCCATATGTCTAGAATATTCAGGAGGGCCATCCAAAAGTCGCTCGCCGCGAGTCTTTCGTCGGCGCTCTCGTCTGATAAAAAAGAATAAAGCTAGACCAAGAGCTGTAAATACGGCGGCTCCGACAACTCCTCCGACAATTGGTACGACGTTGTTATTCGAGTTGTCTTGCTTTTCGTCTTCGTCACCGGAGCCTGACCCCTTTGCAATATTCGCGACAGTGGTCGAAGTTGCAGTTGCTCCGACTGAGCTAGTCGTCCTGGATATCGCTGTAGCTGAATGGGTACTAGAACTGGCTGTAGAATGAGACTGAGAAATGGACTCAGTCACAGTTGCAGTGACTAGATCTTTAGCAGCGCTGCAGTAGTACCGAAAGGCGTTGACAGCAGCGGTGGCATTGCCAGTGCGTGTATCATCACAGTAATCTTTGACTCTCTCAGTCAGGCTACTGGATATAATGTTATACATTCCTGACTTCATGCAGACGCACGAAGCCAGCTCTTGAGGCCCGCCACGGCACAGCCATGAACTTTGCTGTGTGGTTGTCAGTGCTAGGGAGTTATCAAATTGGGCATTTCTCTTACATTCATGACAACAGTGGAAAGACCCTTTCGGGCGCATTCGTCCAGAGACTTAAACTGTGGGAGAGCGGTGATGTAATATGACACTGCAAGGTAAAACGTCAGGACGGTCTCTTACAGTGAACGGGTTTGTTGGTACTCACTATCGCCTGGATGGCTTTTTGGTGATGGAAACGATGTCTTGCCCTCATTCATGAGACAGAAATGGCTATAAAAGTTCTCCGCTGAAGTGACGTCTGCGTCGTTCGAACAGGAGCGCTTGGCTGCGCTCTTCAAAGTCAAATTGATATCCCGAACAACATCCTTTTTATTGCACACACAAGGAGCGTTCAACTTGGCATCCTCGGGACATCTCTCCGATCCCTATTAATGTAAGTTGCCATTTTTGTATGTTGATAGAAAGTCTTTGAACCGTACCACTCCCATTACAGCATAAGACAATGCGCTTTGCGCACAAGGGGGCATGTATGCCAGTTCGGGTAGATCTGTAATGTATGCATCGACGATATTTGTTGTCGGCGAGGAAAATGTAATGTGTTTGTCCTGATTGCAGTACTTTTGCATCACCTTGGACGCGCTATAAATGTCTTCTGTCGCACTGGAGCCACAACCATGCTTGATATCGTTCGAGATGGCGGAGGTAACTTGATGCATACGAGTCGAGCATATACATTCTTGTAACCCTGTTTTCGAGTCATCGCATATTGACGAGCGAGTATGTCTGGCAATATTGTATGAGATCGCACTGGAAACACAGGGAGCCTATCAAGTCAGTATTTTGTCAAATCCAATTCGTGGCAATAATCATACCAGTGCCTCAAATACCGCGAGATCAGTCACATAAGAAACATCTCTTGCAATGGCCAAGCCAGGCAAAGCAATAACCGATATGGCGCTCAAATGCTTCATCATAAAGTCGTCTGTTCTGCAATGGAAAGACTCAAAATTAAGAGAATGATTGAACCAAACACCAACATCTTCAATAGCGCATCTCAGCTCTTTCAGCTAAGCGGCCTAGGGAAAAAGGAGCACTCCATCTCGCGAATCTCTAAGATGGACTTCCCAACCTTCGTCTTGGTGTAAAGCCTCAAACAACGCCTCTCGAGTCTAGATACAAATAGCGTCAAGGCCCCCTGAAACTAGCGGATATGGCTTGAAAATTGCATCACCAGCTTGCATACTTCCCCTCGCCGTGAAGAATGTGAGTCAGGCACCGCAGAACTTTAAGTTTCGGAAAGTGTTGCTTACGGTGTTCTCTGCAGCATGCAGACTATCGTCGAATTCCACAACCGGCATGTTTCAGATGTGATGGTGTTGAATAGATGGATAGAAGGTGTATGAAGCATCCAATCTCCGAGCCTCAATTACTATCAGACGTTACCTTTTCCACTTAGTGGATGGAAGTTACAGTTTTTTCGTTTTACTAATGCATCATACAAACGAGCTGAATTCGTCCCTCATCTTGGTCATCAACTAGAGACCTGTGTGTGTGTGTGTGTGTGTGTGTGTGTGTGTGCAGTTTCGCAAAGCCTTGACCACCATAAGCCAAATTATCACGGACCGAGACCCTTCTGGTGTTGAAGGCATTTGTTTCATGCGCGACACAAGTCTTTATGAAACAAGCAACGTACATCGACCACTAAAAACGCAGGGTCTTGTCTTGAAAGCATGGATCACCCACCATCTCTCAAGGCGGATGATCATTTCAATCGTCAAAGCGGTTACTGGTAGCTAGGCCAAGCCCTGCCTGAATCGACGCGTCTGAGCTTTCTTTAGGAATCAATGAAGGATTCCCCCAGGTCCCGGCGAAGCGGATACTGGAGTTAGTTAGCATTGGAAATTGTTTCTAAATTGGGGGGCGACTGTCTGGCGGACTACTACTCTATGACCCGCCCACTACCCGTACAACACGGATAGTTGACTGAGGCAGACCTAAAACCAATTGGCTCTCCTGAATTTGGTTAAATTGAACGTACCCTACCGTAGGGAAAAATGCAGATTAAGCAACGCCAAGATGCGAGGTGATGACTCTTGGATGGGGAGGCGAGTCAGGTAGAAAAAGGCACAGCAATGGCATGTCTGCATATAGTTTGGGAGCGTCAATGTGAATACGGCGAGCGAATGTGATGATCATAAGATGATACAGTAGAGTTGCTGACGATGAAATCATGAGACGCAATAGCTCCAACGATCATTGACGGGATCGAATGTTGATGGTATGGATCCAAGTCATGTTAAGGTTCACTGGGGTTGGATCTACTGTAGGTACGCTACGCACTCACTCTACGCAGTAGTAGACAGTACGTGACGTTGCTCTCTGATCTGGTCCAACTGCCGGTCTAACCTACATAGGTACTCTACTCGTCGTCAGTAACCCTGCACTGTGCTATGTAAATTGATTACCCATGGCTTCTTGGACCGGCTCTTCAATCATCCCGCGGCAGTTGATGAACCGAGTGGGATCACATGACGTCGATAGCTTCTCAGCAACCAGATCATCTCGCCATGTTGCAACGATAGATCTGATGTGATGTCAGAATAGCGACGATCTAACAAGATACAGCATCGCTGCTAAAGATTTTCTTGGTTGATGGTGTAGACTAAAGTTTGCAACTTGTCAAGCTCTAAAGCTGCCATGCGACTTCAAGCGACAGGGGGGAAACGGTAGCTAACCAAGCTCAACAAAATTTTTCACGACGATCACCATCTTCAAGTTCATGATTACGAGACATTGAAATTTTGTTTGAATAGGTAATTTGAGTTCATTGGGTGTGGTGTAAGTAACTAGTGGTAAAATAACTGGCAATTTTGCTCAGCTGTAGTAATATGGTGGTATCCATCCGTAATCCGTTATTGTCCGGTGCCGTTTGCAGTCCCGTTGTCCAAAACGCCTTGCTAATACTCAGATAAAACATATGAAAACCGAAAAAGACAAAATGTTTTGGCTAGTATAGCGGCTGCTGTGCACTTTGTAGTCCTGATAGAGTAACTCCCGCTTTCAAATAGAGAAATACAATAAAAACAAAAAGACAAAGGAAAGGTATTCGTAGTGTTTGTTGGTGGTTTGTGGATAAATATAAGTTGGGTCAGTGCTTACAGCACTCGCACAATCTTGGGTACGCGATACCGTGAAGGGCTGTCGTAGTACTCGCTGATCATACCGCCCTGAAGACCCATGGGTCTCCTGGGAGGTGCTCTGCCGTTGAGGCTCTGATCTCTTGTTGCAGTTGTCTTGCGCGAGTCGCGGCTGCCACTTCGCTTGTCTTGACGGTCGGCTGAGACCTGTCGAGAGCGCTCAGATGCTTGCGTATCGGAGGCGGATGTTCTTGAGCTGGCGCGGGAGCGTGATCTTCTGGGGCTGTCCCAGCCGCAAGGCTCCTCACGGATCTGGTCGAGGAAGTCATCATCGCTGTCCTCCTCCTCGGACTCAGGGCGGAAGGTGCTGTTGAGGGTTTCCCAGAGGTCAAGACCAAGGTCATCCCAGATGACAACAGCCTTGAAGAGACGACGGCATGCTTGTGTACCGGCGGTCTTATCGAGGCGTGCAAAAGATTCAAGCTCGCTTAGGCTGGGTAGGTTCTCCCAGGCGATGGAGATCTGGTCGCATTGGTCCTTGAAGGGGGATCGCTCAAGGTAGTAGAGGAGGAAGTCTGATGTCTCGGCCTTTGTTGCGAATTCGGCTTCCTCAAGAGCTTGTTGACGGAGCTTCTCTTCTTTGTCTTTTTGTTCTTGCTCCTGCTGCTGCTTCTGCTTGCGTCTCTTGGGGTTGCTGAAGAGGGGGACTTTGGGGCCGGTGGAAGTGGTTCCTCGAAGCATCGTTGCGGTGTTGTTGTGCTGTAAGTTGTAGTAGCAGCAGTAGTAGTTGTTGTGTCAGGAGGTTGGTAAGATATTGAGAGGAGTAGTCGAATGTGGCGAGTCGAATGGTGGGATAGGGAGGATAATATGTATAGGAATGGTTGCTGGTCGGCTGAGGAGCAAACAAGACAGTCTGTGTGTCAGGTTGTTGCTATAATAAGATCTTGATGTTTATGCAGGCGCATGCAGGCTTGTGCACAAACACGTCGGAACCTTGTTTATAAAGCTGGGAGAGTCCAACTCGTCGGTACTTGGTTTTAGTAAATGTGCAATACCGAAAGTGTAAAATAGTGTTTGGAGGGAAGTGTTGAGATGAGTAACGAAGCGAGACGAGGCGAGAAAAATTAGAGATGGTAGGGGTTTGGTTGCGTTGCTTGCTTGTAACCCAGACGGATGGATGGGTATGGATATGGATTATATGATATGAGATGAGATGGGGAATGGGTAGGTTGGATCGAAAGGGAAACCCTGGTTCTGGGCTTGGCTTGGCTTGGTACCGTAAGGTTGGTTGGTTGGGAGGTCGCTTGCTTGTGATGGATGGATGGATGTTACTAGACCGGGGTGTGTGTGTGTGATGAGGATCCGCGGCTATTTTGGCGATACGGGAGAGGTATCCGTAGTGGCTAACCCAACTAAGGCACTGTGTTCAGGTACGTCTTGGTTTACGGTAGCGTCCAAGAGTGTAGAGGTAGGCAACCCGCCGCGCAGTGTCAGGCCTTAGGTTCCGTAGGTACGGATACAGTAGAACAGGTGGGAAATCCAGGCCGTGCTTGTCGGATTTCGGTTTCGGAAGTTCGCGGGTCCTTGTTGACGATCAAAAGAGATTTGCAATGAGGGGAAGGGGGAAAGAGTGAATCAAGGGGAAGGGGAAACGTGTGTCTTTATCTGTTGCGTTGCTTCTGTTGCCATGACTTGAAAATGTTTGCTTTTTATTGTATTGATGGATGACATTCGTCCCTTTCAGTCCAGCTCCGTTCAGCTCCATCACTTCAGGTAAAGGGCCCCCCCACTAGAGAGGACACCAACTGGGAGGGCGGGGAGGGGTTTGTTAGGTGGGCTGAAAGCCATGGAAAGGTGAAGCGCCGCAGTTCAGTGTATTAGGTAGCCCACCCACAGGCTACTAGGCAGGTACCTAGGAGATGCACTAATTGCATCTACCAAAAACGCCCAGAGCGGATCCGTGTCATCATTGAGAAAACGGACAGAAAAGCTGGTTGCTGTAGGCATAAGAGACGAAATTAATATATCAGGTTATACTACTTGGGTGTTGCTTTTTGTTTATTTATTTTTTGGAGTCCAAAGCTCAGAAGCCAACTTCCGTTTCTGCCACCCACTAGGTAGATGGATTCTCCTCAGAAACTGGAGACAAGGCAAAGACAAGACAACAGGACGAGACGTCTCGCATCATCCCCCCATCAATCAGGCTTCGGTTTTGGCTTCGGCTTAGTCTGGCTTGACTTGATTTTGGCTTGTTCCAATTTAGTCACAACGGTGTCGGCACAATCCTCGTTGCATTTGCAATCTCAGCCAAGGTAATACCTGCGCATACGTTGTGCTGTTACGGTATATGAATCCGTATTCATTCATCCTGGAAAAATCAATGAATGGCCGAGAACCTTGCTACGTACCATCCTATTCAGTCACCCGGCACGGAAACAATATGGGCCCAATAGGATAAATCCCCCTTGCGTGCGGGTTGATGTATCAGCTCGCTACCTGAACCATTTGGTATGAGGGTACGGGGCAATCCCTGTCTGTCGACAGCCAATGTCAGGTACCTGTTTCACTCTCTCGGGTCTGTCTGTACTGTGCAGTGCAGTAGGCACCTAGTAGCATCTATCACCTACCTATAAAGGTATTGTTCACGAGGGCATTTGCTTCATGATGATCAGTCAGTCAGTCAGTCCGTGAATCAGTCGAAACGGACGGCAAAATCGTGCCGTCAAACAGCACCTCATTTATCAGACCATCACAAGTGGAAGCGGCTATTTCCTTTTCCCACAGCACCACCAAAACTGCCAATTAGTTAGTTGTCTTGTCAACGTTTGGCAGGCTGTCCGTCCGCCTGTCCTCTGGTCCCTGATGATCAGCAGCGCACTAGATCTTGTTGGGTCAAATTTAAAAGCCTAGGGCTTGGCTTGCTTCCGGCTAATGTCTTTGATTGTCGGATAACGGGTTAGCTCTTTTGGCAGTTGGAATGCGCGGCAATGTTCCTTGTTTGGTTTTTCTCGTTGCTCGCCCTGTTGGGTGCAATGCGATGCAATACCAGCGAAGCTTTTCATCGCCGAGCCTTGGTTGACGTACGCGTTCTGCCAATCTATTGAAGCCGTCGCGACTGCCGAGAGAAGCGAAACAAGACAAGACATCAACTATTATTTGTCACAGGTACAGAGTTCCAGTCTCATTGGCTGGGTGTCTCAGTCCTTGTCATGTAATGTCTTGTCAAGAAAAGAGGAAACAAGACAAGGCAAGATGGACAGACAGACATATGAAGCGCTCCGTTAACCCGTCCGTTCTTGTCCCGTCATTAGTTAGTGGCAGTATCCGTACCTACTGTACGATCCCGCCCGTGCGAAGGCCAGCAGATATGGGTACTGTATCTCATCTTTGGATTCGTTCCCGTCCAATGGATGCCTCTTCGCCCTGGCTAGTGTCCATCTATCTCGACCGGCCCGTAGAAAGGCTAGGTAATAGATAGATGGCTAAGGGGGTGGGAGCACGGATGGTCACGCACAAACGCAGCCAGCCAATGTTGCTGCGTCTATCTCGCACGGTTGGGGCATCGCATCACTCGACTCGAGATTAGATGAACCCTTGAAATATACAGTTGATAGGTCGGCTTCTCTCCCGGCGGCACAACGGGACAACAAACCAGTGCAGGGGAAGCAAGACGAACAAGATGAGACGAGACTCCAAAAGCAAGGGCAAGGCAGCATTCCTTTCGGTTCCAAGAACCCGGAACCACGCAGCAGGTATCATTGAACTGTATTCTTTTGCTATTATTATCGCCCCGACAAGGCACACTATTATTATGATTCCAAAGGTAGAGAGAATTCTCTGTGATTCCGAAAGTAACACTGAATGCCAAGAGTACCCTCATGCTTGTCAAAAAGCCGTGAACGACTGAAGCTAAACAAAGCCATCGCGGCGCAGCTCGGTCTGTCTGTTTACTGTTCGTTTCGAAAGATACGTACAGAATGCAATGTGGCACTTGACTCGCTCACTTGTTCACCCGCCTTAAGGCAATGTCTGCACGTACCTGGTGAGCTTGAAGCTCTGGATGTCTCCAGTCTTGGTCCGTCGGCCGATTATCTAACCTCTGATGTAAAC
Source organism: Fusarium graminearum PH-1 (assembly GCF_000240135.3). Lineage (NCBI taxonomy): Eukaryota > Fungi > Ascomycota > Sordariomycetes > Hypocreales > Nectriaceae > Fusarium > Fusarium graminearum. The sequence goes on from NC_026476.1 coordinate 1,944,911, forward strand.
TAACGACGTTAGAAGGGTCGATCAACAGTCAATTAGCTTGTTAGAACCCCATCTATCCTGCGTCTAGACTCTTGTCTTTTGCCTTGCGCTAAATCAACCTCGATGATTTCATAGTATCCATTCCGAAGTTTGCTATGCTATAGCTTCAGATGCTATCTGATCAGATCAGGCTAAGATATCAACTCCACCAACAGACCAAAAAACTGTTGAATCTATACTCTATATTCCAGAGGCGTCTGTCTTTGATCTTTCGGCCGCTTGTTGTCTTCAAGGCTGTATCCCACCCTACTACCGGTGGTTAAACTATTGCACCTCGATATTAGTTAGGCATTCTTATTCGCACGCAACTCGCATCCATCCATATGCAGAGCGAATAGCGAATTTTCTTTATCACCGTAATCGTAAAAGCCTATATTACCGCGCGGACCGCGACTGGAAACTTAAGTTTAATTAACTCTGACCACTTGCAATTCTTCACAACAGCTTCCAGTAACAGTAAAGGCTCTCCTCGGAGCGCCCACATACATGAAACTCGAACGCACTTCCATTTTTGCCATTGGTCTTTCTTCGATGGAAGCTTCTACGTTGACTTGCTGCCTACTCAAGGTTCTTCTTCACATACCTGCCTCTGGCGGATTTTACCTTGAATTGCGGTTCCGCCGTGGAACGTCCAGAAGGAAATTAGTTCTGCCGATGGAAGCCCGTATACACTTTCTTGCATCAAGAGTCTATTCTGCTTTCTGTTCTGTGGATGCGCACTAGACCACCGCTTTTCACTCCTCTCAAAGTCAAAAGTCGCAGCCACATTCCAACCACCAGAACTAATAAAGGTATACTGATGCGTAATGCTTACACAAATCCCCTTTACCGGGACATTGATGGGACCCGTGAACCAGGTACTATACTGGGAGCCGAGATTGCGGAAGAGGCTTCAAGTTCTAGACAAATTTGAGAAGCCATCAAGCCCAGGCTTGCTGTCATGTCTGGTAATGATGGAATTTGCCATGCGGTGTTACCAAAAAGCACGTAATGACTTTCATCATTCATTCTTGTTCACTAAACACTTGCCAAGAAGACTGTTTCTTCATTCATCGGTATAGAGGGGAAGGTGGCTGAAGTCTGTTTTATTCGAGTGAAAACTCTCATGGGTAAATGAATAGGCAATTACAACCAGTACATACGTTGAATGGCCTTGGCACTCCGAGACAATAGAAGCGATATTGTGGTTCTATTGTTGTCTTGGTACTCCAGGTACGAGTTTGCTTGTTCTCACTTCTCATTCAGGAACCAACTCTGAGACCAGCCTTACCATTAGTGTCCGTAAAGACATAAATCAACGACATGTCCATTTATTGAGGATGATTTGTGCTTCTTTGGTCGCCACATTCAAGCCATCGATCCTATTGTCCGTCCTTCTGGATTTCCGCTCATATTATCTTGTATCCTGTTAATGACAGTATTCCCCATACCTGTTCTTACTTAGCCAAGTTGAACAGTTAAAGAGGCGTTGGCAGCAACAAGACGTTTTCTACCCAGACTGAGGCTAGGGCTGTTTATGTAAGCCAGATTAACCATCACCTTTGCCAGCCGTGAGCCAAGCACGCCTCCACGTCCAATATGATCAACGAAATTCAACCCCATCTAGGCAACTTGGTCATGGTCTCCGGCAGTGATAAAACCATCCTCTTGGTTCTTGTCAACTGCCACGCCGATCCGGGACCCCAGAATGTGGTAATTAGCGTGCGCCATGTAGCTTTTTGAGTTCCAAAGAATCGTCACATCTGGTACCCTATCATCTTTCGGAAATCTCAAGATTGGTGGCGGCAAGATTCCAGAAGCCAACCGGCAACTCATCTGGAGTCCTAGTCCCAAAAATGATATGCCATGGGGAATCGTGGTAGAGTGCCTGTGGTAGGTTGCAACTCTTAAGATATGGGAAATTCTCCGAGCGGATACAAGCTATCCTTTCAAATGCCAGTTTGGCAGTATATGCGATAAATATCGGACACGCCCCTTCCCGTCCTTCATCCCGCGGTGATCGGCCATGTCAACGGCGGCTTCGTGATGTGGATCGGCTCTTGCGCTCCGACCCGGACGTACATGTCAAAGTTAGTGTTGATATGTTGGCTTTATGAGTCGAGTTGAGGTATGTAGAAGGCACCAACAAGCTCTCCTAGTAATTGATAGAGATTGAAATTGTGTTGAAGATGTTTTTTCAGGAAAGGACGGTGTACCTGACTCTTGGCAGAAGTCATCGAATGTTCATCTGTGAGTCTGAGCTAGCTGTACGAGTTGGTGACTTGATGTAGGAATTTCAGATATTCGGCAGTATTTCCTAAAGAATAGGAGAACAGTTGAACAATAACTAATTTCTTTTGTATTGATGTAATGATGAAGCTGGAGTACTGTTGTTGCTCATTAATTCATAATTTGAAACAAAGGCTCCCTCCAGTTGTAGTTACACAGGCTCGAGCATTGTTGGGCAATCTCATCTTTGCAGAGTAACTGCGCGCATGGGGGACAAAAGGGACTTTATTTCTTAGTATTGCATGCTTTCTTTCAACTCTTTGAGAGTTTTCTCGTGTGTTCCGGTATCGTGCGATACTGTATCACGGAGTGTTGTGTTGGCTGCAAATGCATATTGCCAAAGGTTTAAAGGTCTCATTCAAGGCCGGCATGGAGATAAACGAATATATAGAATGAATTCACATCATTTCACCTGAATTATACGTGCACAGATATCTAGGCAGACAAGTAGTGGCTGCCTTGCCAGTCACTGCTGGCTGGCACCTCCAAATGTGAATCCCCTCGTTTTCCATCCGACTGCCACTGCCATGCAGCTGTCACAGATCTCATTTTCTACAAACGCGAAAAAAAATAAAGCATCCCCCCAGTAATGAATTAATGAGAATAACAAACACTGCACTTCTCCCCTCTCTCTTCCATCTTTGCAGTTGACTTCTTTCGTCCTCTTGTTCACAGTAACATCCCTCCACAAACCAACTGTTCAGAACATTCAGTCATTCACAGACCACCAATTTTCTTCCATCGCTATCTGATCAGGAAAATTATCTTTCATTCCTCGTCACTTTATCACTCACTACAACCTATCACTAACTTCGGTTACTCTCAATCACCGCCAACATGCTCTGGCTTCGAAAGCCCCTTGGGTATGATCCCAAGGACTTCCCCAACTACAAACTTTACCAGGATCACGAGACTGGCTTCCAGCGACTTTTGAAGCAGTGGCCTGCCATCTTTGCCTTTATCGCGTGGTCTTTCACCTTTTTGGCTTCCATCCTCATCATCCTCAGCGAGTGGTTCTGCATGATCGTTCGTGATCCTCTTCACTACAACAAGGCGAATGACTGGATCATCGAGCAGTATCAGGCATGCCCTACTGTGTTCCAGATGAGCTATGGAGCTCTCATCACTTTCTGGTTCTTTCACGCTTGCTACCGTATCGGTCTTGTGATCTGCGATGTTCTTGTTGATGCCTACAACGATCCTGTGTGGGCTGCCCATCGGGTCTTGGCTACCTCATACTACATCGAGCATCTCTTCTTCCGCGGCTGCACTTTCATCACTTGTGCCATCTTTAACTTCGCTTGCTCTTTCATTGTCCTGATCTACAACATGTCGGTCCACTCCCTCAGCGGAGTGATAGTCTTGCTCATTGCGGTTGCTCTCTTTCAGCTACACTATTACTTCTTCGTCTACGACACCAAGGTCACCAAGCAACCCCCTAAGCCGCTCAAAGGCATCCTCAGACATTTATCATCGGACACAACACAGTCCCCAAAGACCAATATGGGACGCTACCAAGTATCTACACCTCCCACGGGATCTTCGCTCCAGAGAATCCCATTCAACCCACCATGGCGAAGTAGCCCCGGACGCTGCTTCCGGGCCCCTACACCCTCGACTACATCCTCTTCCAGCTCATCATCTACTGACCTGACTCCTTGTCGACGACGACCTAGCCCCAAATCCAACAAGCCTCCTGGAGCCTCATATGTCGCAGTGTCACCTAAATCTGCAGAGAAGCTCCGTGCTGATGGCGTCGGAGTCCCAGAGCCCACCAGAGAGACAAAGTACTCCTTCACCTCACCTGGCAGCAACGAACGTAATGCCTACATCCGGCGACGAATGCAGCTCCGCTTCCAACCCCGCTCTCCTAAGTCCAAGGAAGTCGAGGAGCACAAGGCCGAGGCCGAGGATGAGGCTAAGTTTATCCAATCTATCGTCCCTACCAAAACCCAGTGGGTTTACTCCGCTCTTGATGCCATCGAGCGACGAATCTCAAACATCACGGCCGAAGTCACAGAGCTCCGCACACAGGTCGGCTCTTTCAAAGAAGCCGGCATCGTCCAACCTATCCCCGAGCCCTCAGATGAGCCATCCGATGACCCATCAGTGTCACCCCGAACCCAGAAGCGCGATGCCACTCTGACTGAGAGAGAGCGCATCAAGGCCGCCATGACCCATTACATACCTGCCATCGAGAATGCTGCAGTGGCCATCCTGAAGCGACAGCATGGAGTCGAGGAGCTGCTGGCCCGAATTGAAAACCTGATTAACAAAGCGGCCAAATCAGGATGCGCCATCTCCCGCGCTATGTCAGGAGAAGCGGACGACTACAGAATCAAGATCAAGAACATCTTCGGCGATGCCAGACAGGCACTGATCAAAGCCCGATCCATCGAGGAGCTTTGCGAAGACCGCCGTGTGAAGCTAGCAGAGGAAGCCAACAGACTGAAGCGTCTAGACCGAGCTCACCTACTCTTATTGAAGATCAACGCCAAGAAGCGGAGATCGAAATGAACCGCCGCTGATCAAACCGAGAATCAGAGATGAAGGGTTGACAACTGATGATACATACCAGTTGTCGTGTAACAACAAGAACAACACCATCAACAACGTCCTGGTTGAATTTACAGGACGAGGTTTACTGCGGAGTTGGGGACTATAGACCATAATGATGTGTATTGTGCTTATAGAAAGCACGGATAGAACGTGCATGGATGGGTTGCCAGAGGGTGAAGGATACACCTGGGCCTAGCTATATGTACTTAATACTACGATAGATTAATTATTTTGAGATGAACCATGTTACTATTACAGTGATTCTGATCCATTAGTGTTGGCAGTAATGATCTTGATAGTCCGTGTGTAATGACAGGTGTAATATAACTTTTGATGCGAATCTTGCTGGTGACGAACTTGGCTCTCATCCGATATGCTTACACAAGATGGCTCACGATTATAGACGATGATGGATCAGATGAAGTAGAAGTATTTATGTACTTGATAGTGACAATCTTTGTATGTAAATTGGGTATCGCACATAAACAACGCATGTAGTCATGAAAATAGTTTCAGAACTATTTCATCCCCAAACCAGTTCCGCAACCAGCTCACAAGAGCAGAACAGATGGTCATCAAGACCACCTAAGAAGAAGAAGATAAACCTCGTTTAATAGCCAGTTGACTCAATCCCGTGGATCTCCCAGTAAAGACCACCCATCACCCTGCCATCCTCAGGCTTACACTTGACAGAACCACGAGCTGCCATCTCCATACCATCAGAGTTGTTGAGAACCGCCTTTCGCATGATCCAGACAATGTCCTCATCGCCAACCATCAATCCCGCATCGGCGCGGACGGAAAACGCGCAGGAACCAGACTTGACGATATCGACGTGGCCGTCTTTGAGACCATACTCGCTGTCGTCTTCACAAGCGCGGGGGACGAAGAAAGTACCGTTGCGGGATCCAAAGCTGGAGAGCAGCGCAGCACAGTCGCGGTAGTTGGCACGCTTCATCTCCTTGGGGCCCTCGCGACCGACGTAGGTGTCCTCATCGCAGACCTTGACCGATTCAGGGCTGGCGGACCAGTAGGTGACGGGATCACCAGAGGCGGTAGGAGCTACAGTCGTGACGGCGATCATATCATCTTTAGTGGGCGTAGCAACAGGTGCAACAGCAGGCGCAGGCGCAGCGGCAGCGAGACCGACGAAGACGGTGATGAGGTTGACGAAACGCATTTTCGGTGGTTGTTGCTTTTTTTCTTTCTTTTTCTTTTTTCGTCGTGATGTTGATTTGCGGAAGTGTTTCGGTGGAGAAGGAAAATGGCGACGATAATCGTATTCTGGAGAAATAAACACACAAGTCGATTGTGAGTGATTCAAAGAAGTGTAACGGGCCAGCGGGTGATCAACACCGATATTGTTAAACGAGTGACTAGAAAAGAAACGCAACGCGCTGCGGGCGAGAGAAGAGAGAAGAGAAAGAGACAGAGCAAGCTCTTTTTTCAGAAAGCGAAATGTTTCAACGGCAGTTGAACGGGAAGAGAGAGAAAAGAAGAGGGCTGGAAACGAATTATTTGAGATGGCTAGGGACGTTTGAGATGCAGGTGACTCTGGAAATGCCGGTTGATGAGCGATCAGACAGTTTCAAGTAGAGTGGACGAGTATGAAACACGGATCACTATGGATATGATGATGATGATTATTATTTCTTTTCTCTGCAAGAGGCTGTATTTTTAGGAATAGACTCTGCGGTATTTTCTCCGGTAAAAAATTACCGCCTTGGATCTTTATTGATATTGGATTTTCCGTGCCATCAGGTCATGTTGACGGCCGTTGATAGTTGCGCAGCGGGCTTTGTTAGATTGTGATGATCACTGAGTGGAGGAGGATCTTTTGGTGTTTGTCTATATAGGTTTATAGGACCGGGCTGGTTGTTTCGTGTTTAATGCTGCATTTATGCAGCCACGCCAGATGACGAATGAATGAGAAAAAATAAGAGCGTTATGTAGAGATGAGAAATGATGGATGACTATTTTTAATCAAATGATAGTATATTCGCGATAATTCCTTTTGTTTCGTTTCTACTACATTTGTATTGAGGGGATAGTTAGTGGCTGATTGGGTCATAGCCTATATCAGAGCAGTGTTTAGATACCTGAGCACTTTCAAGGGTTAAAAATATATGTATTTTTTCTTTGGTGGAAACAAATTAGGACTTGTTTTGTCTTTGTCCATCTTTGCCAATATCTTCACCTTTGAAACGCTCCATATGCACTGCCTTGGCCAGATACCTTGCGCATAACCCAATATAGCCTCGCATCGAGTTGAGATCAGCATTCCTGCATGCTTGGCCAACCAGCTACTGGTACATAACGACAGTTGAAGCCAAAGACTGACATGTAGTTGGTCCTGATACAACCATAATTCATTCTTCCCATAATACAGTTACTTACCCTTGCAAAGTTTAAAAGATCTTCCATGTTACACGGTACGATGCAACTCTCACGATGAAAGAAAGTTATTGTCTTCTCCAGCATTTCAATTGCTGTAATGCCCCCGGCCCGACAGTGGAGTAGAGTGACGCTTCAGTGGGAAACCTCCTCCGCCCCCACTACCCTGTAAGCACTCTCAGCGGTTCATTGCCCCCGATCTAGGGAACTTGATGACGCGAGAAGCATTGACCAACCACGTATTTGCCGACCGATTATGTTTTTGTTGGCCGACGGGAGTTGAATATGACTTCATTCCTCCGTGGATCTTTTTTTACAAGGCAACGATGAATATGTTTTGCCCGGCAGACGGATTGAATTGCATGCGAAAAACCTGATTTTTATATTCAGTTGTTTCTGGTTCAATCTCTCGATTGATACCAACCACCATTGAGAAATAGATAACTTATTAATGTATGTAGCTCTTGAATCACTCGACCCTCCCTCATGTAGTCTATTAGGTCCGTATATACCCCATTATGGGGTCATTCAACAAAATCCCGGGGTCCTTTTCTTGGCTCCAGTCTTGGCTCCACGTAAAAGTAACGATAGACAAAGGACAAACAGCAAAAAAACCTGAAAAGTTGACACACATTACGGTTGGCGCATGTGACCCCTAAAAAAGAAGGGCCGTTATTAATGATTACTAGGCATGATGATGGAGGAGGAACGGTGATCATCGGCTCCAGCTTGTGTCCATTTGCTCGGAACTTTGGCCAAGGACTACAGGACCTGAGGACCCCTTCTTTTCCCACTGCTATTCGGTGTAACTCAACTCACCGTTGCTTGACTCGATTCCCGAGATCCGGACAAGCTGCCATGTCTTAGTTGGGGTTGACAACCGCGGGGCCCAGTTCCGGTTCCAATACCTGATATCATCGTCATCATGTACCGAAGGAATGGATATTAACTAACAGAAAATTGTCAGGTGAAAGGGAAAAAATGAGTGAACGAGGAAATCATTCGATAGTCAATCAAATCCAATTCTTGGTCTCGTGTGCTTATCATTTGTGAATTCCCATCCTCTTCAAAACTCTTTTTCTTCATTCTCTTCCTTCTCTTGTCATCCTCACTTATACCGTTCAAGTCTTTCAAAAGCCTCTTCGTCATCATGAAAACTGCCTCTCAACCTTCAGCTCCTCACAACGTGGGAAGCAAAATAAAACATCTTGTCGGCAAGATCCGACGCCACTCAAATCCCCCACCACCCGAATCCTCTTCAGCTTCTCCCTCGTCAACCGCAAACCCATCTCGAGAATCCTCATCATGTCCCCTGCCACACATCGGCAGACATAGCCAACGGAACAGCCGTCGTGGCTCAGCCTCCGAGGAAGATGAACGCGTCCACGACCTTGAGCTTTGGAATGCAGCTTACGACGTGCTCAGGAGAGACCACACATCTTCTAGTCTTGTACTTGCGTACGAAAATATCATTTCACACGCCTTGCCTGACTCACTAAGGCCGGGTCACAATGGAAACAGTGACGGACTACCAACGGATGACGACAGGAGGGCTGAGTTGATGATGATGATTGCGAAGTCTGGTTTGGAGCGTGAGGTCAAGGAAGTTTCCCAGACAGATTCGGGTGATGGCGAGGCGAGAGAATATGTGATTCAGACGAGGTCGATTATAGCTTCATTATTAGACGACCAGCCCAGCACCGCTATCGCATGGGCGGGTTTCTGCTCTCTAACACCTGTAGGATCCAATGCCAATTCCAATCCAATGAATAAAAACGCTAACCAAATCACCAGCTACTTCTTGATCCCCTCCTCCGGCACGAAGATATTCGTCAAGGCTTTGTTCATATCACAAACGCCATTCCCCACTACATGACACTACATCGCGCACTCCATCCTTCATCGTGGACATCTCTCCCCGAGTTCCAACGTTTGCAACCGCACCTCCGTCAAACCCTCTTAAACCTCTATCGTCGTATCCTTGAGTATGAGATGAACATTGTATGCGCCGCTGCGAGTGCCTGGAATATGGCCGCCCGTAACGTCGTAGATTGGCATGGCTGGAAAGCCAGGTCAGATGCTGTGCGAGACACCGACGCTGAGCTGATGAGTCAAGTCGATAAGAGTGGTACAGATGAGGCCAAGGCGCTCATGGAGGTCCGGAGAAAGCTGGACCCTGAAGGAGGAGGACGTGGAGAACCAACAGACGACACTTTAAATCACAATATTTGAGGATTCAACAAGCGAGGTAAACATTAAATGGGAAATGGTATCACGAAGCGAGTCTTTTTCTTCTTCTTCCTTCTTTTTTGTACGTAACAAGTCGATTGATTTGCTACCAATAGTTACATAAGAGATCTATTCTTTTTACTTACCCTAGCCGAAACTCCAAGTCCCAAATTCTTTGACTACCTACCTGAGGCCAGTCCGCACTTTTATCCGCATTCTGTCTACCAACAAGAATGCTTCATTTTCTTGACAGAAACCTGAATCTTGATGATAATTTCCCAAAAGGGGGTCTTGCCTAGAGACATCTCGCCAAAACAAACACCGAGATTACAGCCCGACGGTCCCCGAGTTTGGGAGAACACCTTGCTTGTCAAGGTCACTCAGGCTGCCTCGGTACTCGTTCAGACGTCGCTGCCAGATGCTGATATCTGTTTGGAACCCAATCGCCCCCATCATAGCTGACCATCCGGGCGCCTGATCACGAGTCACGAGCTCGTACACGCGACAGATGATCTGATGGAACTCGGCCTGAGGCTTCATTGCAACCGCGTACAAGTGTCGCACCAGGTCAGCCCAGCCAGCGATGAAGTCAACGTCAAACATGGACTCTGGGTATCGGAATTCAAGCGTGTCGTACTTGGTCACCACCAGCGCACATCGAGTCGTTGTGTGCCTCTCGCCTTCGTCGAACTTGCGGAGCGCTACCCCGAGACTAGCGAGGTTGGGCTCAGACCACAGACGTCTCATGGCTCCAAGAAGGCGTTTGTCGACCTTCTTACGCCAGCTGAGCTTTGTCATGGCTTCTTGGAGGGCATGGATGAACGCCTCACCATCGCTCATCAACGAAGGCTCTCCATCTTCGTGGGCGATTTTGGACTCAACACTGATACGTGCTGAGAAAGGGGAAGAAGAGCGGAATGGATGACACAGAGGATACAGCAGGGTGTCCTCGAGCAACCAGACCAAGCTGGCGACGCGCAGGGCTGTTTCGAGCTTCATGTTGCCAGCGTCGTTGACGTGGAGGTGAAACCCGCAGTCAGAATTGAGACCAAGTATCATGTTGGCCTGCACTGCCTTGAGACACTTTCGGAGAGTAGGTAGCCCCTGGCTGAACTCTTCAGGATGGATGAGAATCGGGCTGTTGAGTTCAGTTCCGAACCAGTCGTATTTGTCAGAAGGTGTCTTTCCAGACTTACTAACGCAGTCTTTGGTAATATGGGTCTCGGGGACGACGAACCAAGTGTCGGTCTTTTGGACTGGCTTGGCTATGTCCGTAGCTACCCCCTGGTTCCATACTCGAACGTCTCCGCTGTTACCAGTGAGTGGGAGAACTGACGTGCCAGTGAGCTGGACAGGGTCTGAGGGCTCAGGCTGGTAAACATCGCACGAGACGGCAACACCGGTGCTGGCGATTGTGTCGCAAACCTTGTGGATGACTGGAGGCTTGAAGATTGTGTAGTCTCCCATCACGAGGCCCATATAAGCCTCCGGCGTAGAGGGACAAGCCCATCGAGTCTCGTTCCACGCAGGATTGGTGTCCGAAATCTGCAGTGCAACCATAAACTCCAGCTCAATGCCAACGCAGATCGAATTGAGGTCCGACATTTTGACGGTTGTGTCGAAATCTGTGGGAAGCTCTTCTCTGTAAGGAAAATCTGTGTCTGTCTGAGTGCTGTGATAGTTTTTCAATAGTAGTAAAAACGATGCTGGTGAGCAAACAGACGAAACTTGAGCCCGCAAAGGGCCATGTTTCATAGTAGAGACTTGCATGTTTGAACAATAGAGAAAGAGTTGAAGAATAAAGAATAATGGTGCTGTTTCCCACGTCTTATATATTGGTTTATTCAAAAGGTTGAAATGGTCGTTGTTGAAAGATTAGTGTGTCGGTCAAATAATGAGAACACCGGTTACATTGAACTTGTTAGTTATTGCTCACCGAAGGGCGGTCAGAACTCAAATAGCAGATCAAGGCTGTGAACAGAACTTTGACTTGGCTGTGTAGGTAGGTAGGCACGAACCTACTAATACCGAACAAGCTTTAACAATTGACGAAGCTCCATAACGCACCGGCCACCGACCGGCACTGCCCAGCCCTTACAAAGCATAGGGAATAGGGTGATCATGATGCCTTTTTTTTCCATGAGCTAACGAGATGGCATCTGGTTAATGAGTTATAGTGCATACCGCACAGAAAGGTCTGAGGAGAGGTGGAGTAGCACTTGTCTCCCAGGCCCATTCTGACCGGTCCGAAACGTGTGATTTTGAGGGTAGCGGTAGGGCGATCCATGCATCCAACATTTTGACATATAGCGAGGGGTGAAGATTGGACGAGAAACTCAAATCATATTGGCCTGTGAGTCGTGGAGAACCAGTCGACAGTCTCGTGATATCGGTTGTGGTGGTAGCTTCGATTTTGTTGGTAACCCACCTTTCAGGCTGTTTAAAACCGGGAATGTGATTGATTGACGAGTCTTATCGTAGCATTGTGCTATTAAAATGTGTTGAACAAAGACGACTCGGTGAGAATTAGTTGACTTACACGCAAGGGCACCTGGACTGCCGTACTAAAGTTAATCCGGCATGGCCAATCATTCAAGCTACATCTAAACCATGGAAAGAAAGCTTGATGCCATCAACTGAAAGTCATGAAACTCTCTGCCTCTCGTTGCTAGGTGCTTGAAACCTTGAATCTTTAGATGACGAACAAACTGGCACCGTAAATCCTAGAATCCCCTGTCATGTTGTAAGAAATAAAGTAACAAACTACTGGCCCTAGTCTAGACGAATCTGAGCAAACGTTTCTGTTCTCCCCGCTGTTGGTAGTCAGTCCGTCAGTCAGCTTTTAGCTGACCTGAAAACAAGCCCAAGTTGACCCCGGCCTTCAAGGTGGGCTCCAAAAACGCGACTGCGCGCGCGTTGACTCTAAATTAATTGAACAACCCTCAACGTTATCAAAGTCGTCAATTTATTACCAACAGCACTACCTTAAACCACATCATTCCTCCCGCCTACCGAGCCAAATCGCATCGAATTCGAATTGATTACGGTCAAAACAAAAGTTGTAATTTATCGATTGTACACACCCTCGCCTTCCAACTCCGACGTGATTGCTCCCTGGGCATGCCGCTCGGCTTTCCATAATGCACATCATCAAGCCTTCATGGCTGAGCCATTGCGGCGAGCAAAAGGATTTTGAAGTCTACAGCTGTCACGTTTCACCAGACGGCAAACGACTTGCGACAGCAGGCGGCGATGGACACGTGCGGGTTTGGTCGACTGAATCCATCTACAATGCCAACACGCCAGACTACAACAAGCCGCGACAGCTCTGCCACATGAGCCATCATCTCGGCACGATTCATTCAGTTCGCTTTTCTCCCAATGGCCGCTACCTTGCCTCTGGAGCCGACGACAAGATCATCTGCGTATACCACCTCGACAAGAACCCCCCAGCTGCCACGTTTGGCACCAACGAACCTCCGCCTATCGAGAATTGGAAGACGTACAAGCGTTTAATTGGCCATGACAATGATGTTCAGGATCTTGCTTGGTCATACGACTCCTCCATACTTGTCTCCGTTGGACTGGATTCAAAGGTTGTTGTGTGGTCAGGGCACACGTTTGAAAAACTGAAGACGCTGCCAGCACATCAAAGTCACGTCAAGGGAATTACTTTTGACCCTGCAAACAAATTCTTTGCGACGGCAAGCGACGACCGAACAATCAAAATATTCAGATTCACCTCTCCTGCGCCTAATGCGACTCAGCACGACATGGTTAATAACTTTGTTCTCGAGACCACTATTAGTTCTCCATTCAAGAGCTCTCCGTTGACAACCTACTTCCGAAGGTGCTCTTGGTCTCCCGACGGAAATCACATCGCTGCCGCCAACGCCGTTAACGGACCCGTCAGTTCTGTCGCTATCATCGAGCGAACGAGGTGGGACAGTGAGATCAACCTGATCGGCCACGAGGCTCCAACAGAAGTCTGCATGTTTTCACCCCGACTTTTCCACACGAGCAAGCCAGACCCAAGCGTCGACGATAAGTCGCCATCGCTTGTGACAGTGATTGCTTCCGCTGGTCAAGACAAGACACTGAGTATTTGGAACACGAATACGTCTAGACCTGTGGTTATTCTGCAAGACCTGGCAGGCAAGTCAGTGTCTGACCTGGCGTGGACTCCGGATGGTCAGACGCTGTTTGCTTCAAGTCTGGATGGCAGCATTGTGGTAGCTAAATTTAGTGAAGGAGAACTCGGTTGGGTGGCGCAGCCCGAGGAAAACGATAAAGCACTGCAAAAGTACGGTGCATCAAGAAAGGGGATGGGTATCGCGGAAGATGTGGATGGTCTCATGTTGGAGAACCAGAGCAAAGCAGGAGAGTCGCGAGCTGTAGAATCAAGGATGGGTGCTTTGATGGGCGATCTCCCCGATTCTACCAAGGAGTCGACACCTGTCACGAATGGCACCAAAACTACTGCACCCACATCAAAACCCGCTACAAATGGCCAGTCCGAGGCAGAAAAGGACAAGGAACCGGAGAAAGAGCAAGAAAAGGAGCCAGAGGAGGCGGCTGACAAGACAGCGCAGCGCGTTAAGGAGCTCAAGTCTCGAGTCACAGTTGGCAAGGACGGCAAAAAGCGAGTGGCACCATTATTGGTGTCTTCATCGGGGACAGGCACGTCATCTCTGCCGCAAACTCAGCTGGTTGGAACAACAAGCAACAATAAGGCAGCGCAGAATGATGCGCCGCAAACAACTCTTGACTTGGCCAAGCCCTTTGACGGACTGCCTAAGGGGGGCATCGCCGCCATGCTACTTGGTAACAAAAGGCGTCTTAATCTGGGCGAAGCTGAAGAGGAGGAGGAGCCGGTTTCCAAGCGCGCAGCTACAGGACCTACCACTATCGTTACGAACGGGCACGACAGTGTTGAGCCAGCGGCACTCGTGCCTGTACAGCACGGTGTTGTTCCGACACCCGAGTTTCTCAGGCCGGCGGTAATGAACCCTTCTATTGCCTTTGCACAGGTAAGGCTGGCTGTGCCAAAGATCAGATCACATGTGCTTCGACCTCTGGACAGAGGAATACTTCAGGGCGAGAGCTCGCTGGAGGATGCATCCAAAACTCCCGAAAACATAATCCTCGAGGCCAAGAATGACCCGAACCCCAGAGATCCTTCGCACGTTCTAGTAAGTAAGAGAGGCGCACTTATCTGGGAAGAGTGGCTCCCTCGAGCCATCATACTAGTGACGGCGACCAAACAATTTTGGGCTGTTGCTTGCGAAGACGGTTCCATTCATACTTGGACGCCTGCTGGCAGAAGGCTATTGGCTCCCATCATATTGGAGTCACAGCCTGTCATCCTGGAAGCTCGCGGTCATTGGCTGCTATGTATCACGGCCGTTGGCCTCGCTCACGTCTGGGACTTGAAGACTCAGTCCTCCCCCAGCCCTCCAGTGTCACTGGGACCGATCTTGGACATTGCCACAACCTCGTTAAATCAACACAGTGCGACGCCTGGACCAGGTGTTACTTCTGCTCACCTCAACTCTACCGGTCATATTATTGTGACCCTGACAAACGGTGACGGCTATTACTACGCCCGGGAGATGTTCACGTGGCAACGTCTGAGCGAAGCTTGGTGGGCCGTGGGTTCACAATACTGGAACTCGAACGATTCGTCCATCTCCGCCCTGCAATCAACAGCTGTTGGCCCAGCTTCGAAAGAGGGCAAGGACAAGGAATCTACCAAGGCCACCGTCTCGTCTGGCATCATACCGTTCCTCGAACGACACACAACCAACGAGTTTCTTCTTAAGGGTAGAGCTTATGGGTTGCAACGTATCATTAAGATGGTTGTGCAGCGTAAGGAAGCCGAGAACCTGGAGAGCAGTGTTAGCATAGCCCATCTGGAAACGCGAATCGCTGGTGCTTTGCAACTGGGAGCACGGGAAGAATTCCGTCTCTATCTTTTCACCTATGCCAAGCGATTAGGCGCTGAGGGAGCAAGGGTAAAGGTTGAAGAGCTCCTCAACAGTCTTCTCGGAGGTATCCTTGAGGAGAACGAAGAAGAGGAGGACGAGGACGATGGCCACGGCTGGTTCAGCAAAGAGGGCGATCTATGTGGATGGGATCGTAAGGAGCTGCTTAAGGATGTAGTGATGATTCTTGGTAAGTGCTGGGCACAACATACCCGCGCTGATACATATGAGCTAACCATATGCCAGGTAAATACCGAGAGCTGCAGCGACTTACTCTACAATACGCAAAGGTACTCGACATAAGCCTAGAGGACGGCCCTGTAGATGTCGAGCAGATGGACGTGGAGGCTTGAGTTGATTTTAGGGTTGTATCATTATAGTACTACCTCCCCCTCGACAACGGAGGGAGAAGGCGGGAATTGTTTCTTGTTTAACAAACAAACTTGGCGTTGAGGGCTTATCTATTGGGGACAGTTAAGCGGTGCGAACTTGGGGGACGGACGATAGATCACCGTTGGTGCTGGTTGATACGAAACAACGCCTGGTTAATGAGGGCATGCAATCACAACCATGCCGTGCTATGCTGAAGAGTGTATTGATTGGTGAAGTTGATGGTAAATGCCATTGCTGCATGAGTGAAGTGATTTCTCGACACATCGTTATCTTTTTTGTTATTTCTTTCCAGTTTGCTGCTGGTCACACAAAAGAGCCAAGTCTTTTTTTCTCGTGGGGAACGGTCACATGGGATAGATGCTGTTTGCAGACGAGCGAGCATGATGGCGATGATGGCATCGTCAGTACGCAAATGAGTGCATCACCACCCCCACGCTGTTGTTGTTTTCCAAAGTGGCCCGGATCATTTCTTCCGGGCAAGCAGGTCGAGAGCATTGAAGGAGCTCCCGCCCGTCTCGCCTGCCTTTTCATAATCTCTTTTCATAATCTGAGGCTCAAGTTAGGCGAGTGGACCTGAACTGGCATTGCACTGCTCGCAGCTGCCACCTGCACATTATCACCTGCCAACTCGCATCTTCCTGCCTACCTATTATCGCCTGAGGACACAATACCTGAGGTATTGATAGACTTGCTAACAATATTTTGCCCCTCTTTTGCTCTTTTGTCTTTGCCCATCCTACCGACTCCTTCATTGTTCCTATTCATCATCCTTTGAATCATTCAACCCATCTACTTTAACATTTGAACCGACAACAATTACAAGCCCCTTTTCGCACGTCTGAGACGTAGTTGTTCTCGGTACTTAAGGTGCCTTTACATTCCTTTCTTACTTCTTTGTCGCGATATTTCTGTTTCTTCACCTTGTTCTCCATCTGGTCAGCCATCGTCCTGGTCTGTTCATCCTTGTAGTCTTTGACACTTCACATCTCTCATCCCATACCTGATCAAAACATCTGAGAAACCTTCCCTATCCCATCATGACAAAGGCCCCTTGCTCCACTCTCTGGTGGGTAGGGACACTTGCTCTCTTTTACTTCACTCTGATCGTGTTTGGATCTACGTTGTCTTTGTCTGCTGATTCTCCGATCAAGGCAGCTTTGGTGGCTTTGGTTAAGGATAACGACATCAACGCTACGCTTTTCAGCATCAAGCAGTTCGATGACAAGTTCAACAAGGACTACCTCCATGATTGGGTCTTCTTCAGTATCCAGGATCTCCCAGAGGCTTTCAAGAACTCGGTTTCCAACGCTACCAACGCAACTTGCATCTTCGAGGTCATTCCCGAAGAGAACTGGAACGACCCACGATGGGTTGATTCGTTCCAGCATTCCATGTCTCAGGATGCCAGCCTGGATAAAAGCTCTGCAACTCTCAAGACTATCGCCAACATCCACCAGATGAACCGATGGATCTCGGCTCCTTTTGCCAAAGAGCAACGTCTCCAGGACTATGAATGGTTTCTGAAAGTTGATCCAGGCGTAAGTACACAGTCGGATAAGTATTTTATGAGACGCAGCAGACAACCAGGCGCTGATTTCATACAGGCTCAACTAGCCCAAAACATCCCTTTCGATGTATTTCGCTTCATGCGAGACAATGGCATCGCTTATGGGTCTAGTCGAGCTTTTTTTGGTCAGGCCAAACTGTCTCGGCTCTCTCCCCGAGTCAAGTCCTTCTTTGAGAAAAACCCGGAGCTGCTCCACAAGGAAGCCGATGTCGCATGGCTTATTGAGAACGTCACTGGCCTCCTCATGAAATCTGGTCCACTGGATGACGGTTTTGAAGACTTGGTTGACGAGGGCAATGACAAGCTGAGGTCGCGGGTCATCTAGGAGAGCCGCCCCAGCGATCGAGGTCACTCGGAGACTATTGACTTGCAGAACCAGGCGTCTCAGGTTCCCGGAGCCCAAGATGAAGGCGAGAGATCATGGCTTAGCGAGTGCTTTGCATCTTGGCTAGCTGACATTCATGGAAGCAGTCTCTCCCCATCATTCGAGATTGGATCACTCGCTTTTTTCCGCAGCCTTAACCAGGTTGCATTCTTTGATCATCTTGACAATGCGGGCGACTTTCAGTTTCGGCGAGTGGGCGATGCACCACTGCACAGTCTAAGTGCCAGCATGCTCCTGCCTCGAGAGAGCGTTTGGAACTTCCGCACCAAGGAAACCAAGCTCGGCTCTCAACACGACGGCGAACACACTCAAGCTGAGCGCCAGTACAGTGAGATGTGCATGAATAACTTTGACACCTCTAACTTGAACGGCAGTGCGAAGTCGAAGGGGGATGCCTACGAGGCGATGACGGCGCTATTCAAGGCTTGGGACTTGATGGCCCAGGACGTGGGTGCGCAGAGCAAGAGCCCCAAGTTGATTTCGGGTAACACTTGGATGGGCAAAATGAACGGGGATGCTGGATGCTCATTTTTTTGGTTTTGGCGAAAGACACTATCTGCAGATCTAGGATTTGGATGGGAGGAGGTCGATTTGAGTTGCTTGCATGACGGGATGAAGGGTCAGGTAATGATCAAGGTCTAACATGTGTACCATACCATACCATCCATACCATACCTTTATTGTTGGCTGGGTTCACCGCCCCGCAGGTCGAGGCAGCACAGTACAGGCATACAGCACATGATATTTGCTATTGTATTCGCAATACAAGAGGAGCTGTTGACAAGAAGCGAGCAAGACCGAGCGGTGAGCCAAGTGATGTATTACGATTGTGTTCTTGTGTAGAGCTGAGACATAGTATTGTGTTGATTATGGCTGGGCCCGAGAAGAAAGGCGCCTGCATCGGGCAACGGCAGATGTCACACATGGAATGGGGTGGTTCCACGGCGCCTGCGGCGCGCGTTTGACGTGAGAAGAGCCATGGATGTCGACGTGGCTGGTGGTGCTGCAGGGTGAATATGTCTGAGATGCACGCTGTACGTCACTACCCAAGACATGGAGCAAAAGCGTTGAACAGATGACGTCGAACCATCCAGGTGCATCGATTGCGTCTATATCGGTTGTAAACTATGGGCTGCAAGTTATCCAACCCCTCTTGTTGTTTCATGCGTCATTACACAAGAAACAAAACAAACAGAGCAGCTTAGGTTTGGATGCGTTTATAGTGAAAGAGTGGCAATGATAATACATACCTACATAGTGGAGTGGGCAACGTCTGTGGGGTTTGGATGATGATCGGCGCCGGTGGATCGGAGCCGGGGATAGAACGACGAATTTAGTTGGAGATCCGAGATGTGAAGGAACTTGTTGGGTTGAGAAAATATTAGTATTGGTACGGATAAGTACATTAATATGGGTTCGGAAGATGATGTGACTTCTTGCCATGAACAGTGTAGCCTTCTTGCAAGAGTCACATTCACATTTACGGCCTCAACTCCAACTCTCTTCATTCTCTGAACATTGAGGTGACTGTCAAAGGTAACTCGTTAACCTTTAATCCTCAACAGGGATGAGCTTTGAAACCTCTACCGCCTTGTGGATAAGGCTGCCGATATCTATCCATGGATATATATCTGCGAGTTTATCACGACGAGATGAGATAGACGACGGAGCATCATCAACCCACTGTGGTCATTTTTGACTGTCTGTATGGATGCCGAAAAAGCCAAGACAACAAAGATCGACCGCCGGTATCCGTATTGGAAAGCTTTTTCCTTGTTCCTGAAAAAGGGTCGGGTTACATGGGCAGGGGTAATAAGGGGCCGGGGCCAGCTTGGACTAAGCAGGGGGGGGTTAAGTGAGTTTAAACTGTTGCTGGTTGGCCATTGCGTATAAGGTCAAGGCTGAATGAATATTTAATGATAGATATGTACTAACATAGATCAGTTCTAGAAGACGAGATGTAATTGCGGCCATCGTATTGCGAATCTTACTTTGTCTCGTATCCAAGATGAAACTTCGCTATTGGACGTGGCGTTTATTAAGTCATATTCTGCTGAGAAACAAACACATCCAACAAGGAGTCACTGGTCCGTCCGGCACCAACATTTAGTGGTGGTAATGCCCCTGATTTCATCTGTAGCCCCCGCCCGCCCCGCTACCGTACAGAGCTTAGCTTAGCTACTTAGCACTGCTAGTAGAGTGGAAACCAATGCCATGCCACATGTCTTCCTGCCATACCTGGCTGGGCATGACCAGACAAGGCTCTTGGTCTCCTATTTTAAGACAAAAAGACAAAGTGAAGTTTAGAAAGCGCTGCAGCATAAGGCAAGGGGGATTACTCCAGGTTCCTTAATCAGGTTAGAACATCAGTCAGTCAGTCAGTCATTGGCTTGCTTTGCTCTGCCTTACCTTGCTTAGCTATAGTGTTTCCTTCCTTCTTTTTTACTACCCCAAAGGGTTATTATATCCTGCCTCCCCAGAACGGAGACTTCCTTTTTTAACGTTAGTGCTCCCCGCCTCTTTTTCTACTCTCTCCTCCCCTCCAGATTTATTCCTTTCATTCTCCATCATTACCTCTCCTTAACATATTATCCAACGAATCTTGGCTTCGATACCCGAAAAGCGAGCACGGACACACGACGTCGAACTGGCAGTTGACGATACTCTCCAAGACACTTGGCTCCCGAGCCTTGGCGGCATCACGCGCTTGCAATCGCCGAGGGGCCCTTGAGACTTCCAACGACAACAATTGCAAATGCAAAAGCAAATATAGACTTCAATTCGGCATTACGATACCCGGTGTTGCATGAATTCCCTACTTTCTCGTTACGTCGAAGTTAGCATAAAATATCTGCGGGTCGTCAATTCGGTTAATTAGCACACGAGCCATCGCAAAGCATTTGCATATCGCCTACTGTCGCATTGCATTGTACTCCTACACAGCGTCGCAGGGGACCCATCTCGCGGTTTCAGAGCGCATTATACTTCAATTCGCCGCCTCTACTTCACAAATACCTTTTTTTCCCACTTCGGCTTCTGTGATCGACTTCACTCTCGAATCTACAATGGCGATCCTGGAAGCTTTCCCCAAGGGCTCGCCTGTTAGTCAGGCTGTCTTCTTGGGTCTAAGCAAGAAGCAATGGGCTTTGACAACAGTACGATTTTCTCGTTCGGTATCCTACCATGATAGTGATGGGATACCAATTTTTCATACTGAAGTGCTGACATTTAATCCCAGTTGACCTTTCAAAACTCGGCCCTCATCCTGGTGAGCTCTGTCATAATAGGATCTCTCGAGCCCTGCTAACATTGTTCCCAGATCATGCACTATTCCCGCGTTATGCCACCCTCTGGCGACCATCGTTACTTCACTTCGACCGCAGTCTTCCTCAATGAAATCATTAAACTTGCTGTCTCTCTATCCTTGGCTATATACGATACCTCCAAGACCCTAGCTCCTACGACACCCGCAACAGTTCTTTTCGAGCAAATTTACAATTCGGTTTTCGCTGGTGATGGGTGGAAGCTTGCATTGACTGCTGCATTTTATACCCTGCAAAATATGCTGCAGTATGTTGCCATTGGCAATTTGGATGCGGTGCACTTTCAAGTGCTGTATCAGCTCAAGGTATGTCTCGCTGCACATTAGCACTAAGCCTTGGCAAAATCCAAAATAGATAAAAGTGCTGACCTGATAAAGATTCTCATCACTGCTATCTTCAGTGTCGTCCTGCTGCGCCGACACTTGGGACCTAAACGATGGCTCGCTCTCATCATTCTCACTCTCGGCGTATGCGTTGTCTCACTCCCTCAGGCAGACTCATCGGCGAGCTCTCCCAGCGTTCCTCTACGCCATATGACGGACCATTTCTTCCCTCGTTCACTTCATGAGCTGGGCCATGTTCCCATCGACAACGGCCAGACCGGCCAGTTCGCCAAACGTTCTGCGACCTACGAAGGAATTGACCATGATCTACCGCCACTGGACCCTCTCATGAATTATTCGGTTGGTTTGGTCTCGGTTTTGGTGGCTGCTACAGTATCGGGCTTGACAGGCGTTTATTTCGAGAAGCTCCTCAAAGAGAGCCCCACCCAAGCCAGTGTCTGGATCCGTAATGTCCAACTAAGCTTCTACTCCATTTTTGCAGCAGGTCTAGGAGGTGTCATTTGGCAGGATGGCGAAGGCATCAGCGAGCATGGCTTTTTCGAGGGTTATAACTGGGTCGTGTGGAGCGCTGTCGTATTGCAAGCAGCTGGCGGCATGTTGGCAAGCGTGGTAATTCGCGACACTGATAACATTGTCAAGAACTTTGCGACAAGTATCAGTATCGTCATCAGCTTCATAATCAGCATGATGCTGTTTGAGTTTGAAGTGTCAGCAACAGTAAGTTTTCCTTGGCCAATTAGGACTCAAGGGTACTAATATCGTCTGCAGTTTGTCTTTGGTACATTCCTCGTACTCTTGTCAACCTGGATCTACAATGGATCGGATCGCACTATCCGACGTCCTCCGCCAATTCAGATTCATAGTTTCGAAAAGCCAGCCATTGAACCAACTCAAACCCCACGCAACCTGGCAGTAAGCCGTCTGAGTCTCAACCCCATGGAAAGCCCAATGGGCTTGACCACAAGCCGGCCAAGCACGCCACTGCTGCCCAGGACCCCGAGCAAATCTAACTTTAAGAGAGACGATTAATCATTCGGTATACTGGACTTACAGTCATATTATAGACTTGGGTACGGAAACCAATCGCATTTAAAATTTCAGTTATGAGGTCGAACGAAGATACGAATCACGCATTTGTGCAGCAGTGTTATATATCACCTGAACCTCCTTGGTACATTTCCCAAGTAGATAAAGATACCCCGACCGATGGGTTCAAGAAATCCAACGGTAGGCTCAGTCAGGCATGTTAGATGGTGGAAAAAGAAAGGATGCCTTAACCTCAAAAATTACGGCATAAATATACCCTGGTTAGAGAACTTGAATTTTAGATAAATACTACTAGACATAGCAGATGCGATGCTTCTGACAAAACTTGGCTCCTGCTTTGGAGGAGAATAGAGAAGAGAAGGTTGGACAAAAATAAAAGCTATTGCTGGATTTGTGTTTCTTACTTGAAAAGGCGCCAGTCGTCCCGCTTCAGCGGTCCAAAAGAGACCGTGTTTATTGTTTCCTGGATATTACTCCTATATACATCCTCCATTACGATTTGATGGCCTCAGCTTGTAGATATCCGACGCCTAGCATGCGGGAACAATCGCAAACTTTTTGCACTGATCTGATCTAATCTAGAGTAGAGACAATATCTCCTTACATAATGACTTCATTGACAACATCCTATAGATTCTGTTAGCAAGCGATCATTTGCGCGGATTGATACTTGGGGAAACATACCCTCTTCAGCTCCTTGTACGGCAAGCAGACACAGTTTTGAACACGGACTTCATCGCCAACGCCACAGTCTTTGCCCAGGATGGTGATGCTCTGGACCTTGACACCGTTCTTGACGATGCTGGTTGAGTGGCTGCCGACAGGGGTAGGAGTACCCTCGACACGAGCCCAAGCACCGACGCGGCTACCCCATCCAATGATGGAGTAGAGGACACAAGCGTCATGCTTGATCTCGGAGTCCTCGAGGACGATACTCTCCTTGACACGGGCACCAGCGCCAACAACGACACGGGGTCCAATGCTCACGTTGGGGCCGAGCTTGGCAGTGGGGTGGACTTGGGCGGTAGGGTGAATGAAAACAGGAGGGACGATGTTGGCGCTGGGGGTAGCGAGCTCCGAGCTGGATTCGGACTGGGCAGCCTTCTGGAGGTAGAGAGCGTTGGCGGGAACAGCGGAGCCAGCAGTCTTGATCTGGCGCCAAAAGTCCTTGGTCTCGTAGACGTAGAACTGCTTGCTGTCGGCCATGTCGGACAGGATGTCCTGCTCCAGGCGAATAACCTCGCGCTTCTTCTCCTCGTCCTCATCGTCGTCGTTGTGGGCGATGTAGCTGTTCTCGAGGTTATCGGAAGAGGGGTACGAGACAAGACGAGAGGGGCGGTCGAGGCGGCGCTTGATGGCGGATCGGATGGAAGGGAAAGATGCTCCGTGGAGAAGAGGTAGACACCACAGATGATGAGGGTGCTGATGCGCGAACTCGGCTTCTCGACGTGGTGAAGAACACGGCGTGTGTGAGAGTCGGAGACGATGCATCCAAAGTTTGTGGCAGCCTAGTCGCTCACTCGGGTTCCGAGAATATCGGCCTCGGCATCCTTGTCGTTGAAGAGCTTGAGCATCTCATCGAGAGGGAAAGAGCAGCAGACATCGGCGTTGAGGACAAAGAGGCGCTCGGGGCGGCCCTTGAGGATAGCATCACGGAAGTGGTAGAGACCACCAGCGGTTCCAAGAGCTTCGTACTCGCGCAGGTACTTGATGGTGATGCCGGGGAACTCCTTGGCAGAGTCCTTGATGAAGTCGCGGAAGACGGACTCGTCGTAGTAGCCGATGATGTAGACCTCCTGGATCTGCTTGTTGGGAACACGGGCGACGGAGGAGAGGCAGTGCCAGATGATGGGGTGGCCGGCGACTTCGAACAGAGGCTTGGGCAGGTCGAGAGACAGAGGGCGGAAACGGGTTCCTCGAGAAGGACCGCCGACCTGTAAATTGGAACAATTAGTAACCTATCAACAGCCATGTTAGAGGAAACGGTGAAGCCATACCAGGATAACGGCCTTGGTGGCACCGGTCTGGTCCCTGGAGCGATGGGCCATGGGAACGTGGAGAGACATGGTTGTTGTGTGGTTGTGGAGTGAAAGAGTTGGTAGGAGGAGAGGAAAGGTAGAAGGAAGCTCGTGTCAGGAATTGCGTTGAGCTTTGGATCTTGCTAGGGGGATGTTTGAAGTGGAGGGGACACTTGGAGAATTCAAGGCGGTCACCAAATAGGGAAACTATGAATTGCTTTGGGTTTGATGGTGGGTTATGG
This sequence comes from Fusarium graminearum PH-1, assembly GCF_000240135.3. Lineage (NCBI taxonomy): Eukaryota > Fungi > Ascomycota > Sordariomycetes > Hypocreales > Nectriaceae > Fusarium > Fusarium graminearum. Next base: position 1,969,703 of record NC_026476.1, read on the forward strand.
TGGGGGTGGATTCCTCTGATTTCTGCACGTGGGAAATAGGGGGTTCCATTGGTGAGGGGCTTACCCTGTACTCTTGTCTGATGGATGATTTGCATATAGATTTTCGGATTTGATGAGTACCTTGGTGAATATTTGGTGGCGGTTTATAAGGCTGGCTACTACGCAGCTGTCTATAGTACTTGGTCTATTATTCGTGGAGCTTGATTAGAGCTCTGAGACCTCCAGCTTAGAACCACTGGTGCTACGGATGAACTTATTCAGTGTCACCAAGGTTTAGTCGCATCCAATCCACTTGTTCCAATCAAGTGGCGTGAAGGGTTTGTTTGAAACATTTTTGATCGGAGGTGTCTCAAACAGCGAGAAGAACCTGTTAGAGATTCTGGGTCACACGTCGGGTCACGGCCTTGAAGTCAAAACTGTCGAAAACGTCTTAAGGGAGGGATACAATAGGCAGGCAACTTGAACACATCTACTGATAGTGAAGACAAGATATACAAACGTATTGACGTTAGAAAATATTGTTCATAGTTGGAGGCGAATGGTAAAGAGGAAAAACTATCGTATCCAGTAAGAACAACAGAGTCTTTCGTGATTGTAGATTGCCAAGATGTTCGTGTTTTTGGTGGACAGGTAGAACCAGACTTCGCATCTAAACATCTAGAGATGGTAAATTGTATGGACCGTCGAGATATCCTGGAAATACCAAATGATCGATGTTCAATGCATTGAAGTTATCACAAACATGTAGAATACGTTTTTAATTATGCTATTTTCGCATCGTGAACTTCATCTTGAGATCTTCCACGAGTGGGGTCGAGATTAGTATAGGAACATCAATCGTTAGCTGCCGAACAATAGACCCCTGCTAGAGAGTGGATTCATCGACAAGAGATGGATCCATTCTCGACTTCTCTATATAGAATTGAACCAACTTCGAATATCGCAATGGTAGATATCATGATCAGACCAAAGCCATTCGCCACTGTATTGCATGGCTGTGATGGATAAAGCGGTGAATGAATCAACAAAAAGATGCATGTAGTTAGTCAACCAATGCAACACTCATCAGCCGATTCTGTGTCTGCATCTCCGCACTTTACCTCAAAGTCGAGACATGTTTATCCAACCAAAAGAAAAAGACGCCCAAGCCCGGGCCAGATCAGGGGCACGGCACAGCCGCTACAACCCTGGATTTCCGTCTGGGGAAAATCCGGGGGAGGAGAAAGTACTGCCCAAGTCCCTTTGCGGTACTGTGGCTGCTTACAACCTTTCTCTAAATACCACAATGTGACCTGAGAGAGAATCTGCATCTTCGCCATGGAGGTCTCACATTGGAATCAATGACGGGGCAAGTACCCCCGCAAAGTGCATTCTCAGACCATCCCCTCTTTCTCTTTCCTCAAGAGCTTCGGGTAGAGTGGAGTTGTTCTTCTTGATATTTAGCTCCGTTCATCCTTCTTTCCAGCTCCTCATCATCAGAGCTCCGGGTTCAACCAGACAAATAAAGCTACTACTATTTCAATCAAACCAAAGTAGTTCTGATTGTCACAATGTCTCCCCTCGTTTCGCGTGTCGTCCGCTCCACCGTCGCCTTTCGACCTCTCCCCGCGGCTCAGCGAAGCCTCCGCACCTCGAGCATCCTCCGCGATACCGAACCTTACCAATCGAAGCCACCACAGCAGAGTCGTGACCAGTGAGCATGAAAACGAAACCCAAAAGGGAGGTTAATATACTGATGTTTTGTTCTTTCCAGCAACAAGCTTCTCGGCGCTGGCGCTGTCCTCATCGGTGCCACTTTCTTCTGGTTCTACAGAGGAGGCAAACCCGCGGCCTTTGATGCCTCTGGCGAGTCTACAGGCATGAAGTCGGCTACAAAGTAGATCACAATGGTGCCAATATTTAAGCATTGAGCTGTGGTGATACTCGATCGAAGGAACAAAATGTTGATCGGCAACGAGTGGGCAGACATACATGCATCTTTGATTTTATGTCCGAATTAGCCTCTGACGTTGCAACATGAATTGATGGAAATTGATGGAAATTGATGAAAAACTTCCATTCTATATAGATCACTGTTGTTTTCCATTCGTGATGATTGTCGTATTGCTGCTTGTCCTGCTCGTACTACTGAACTATCATTTGAAATTTGCTACAGTTCCGTGATACTACATTTGAGTGCCTACTGTTCTATCAGTCTTGGTAGTAATTGAATTGAACAGTTTAATCCTTTTTAAGAATATCTCTTTATTGGGGTGTACCTACGCACGTTACAAACTATCACAAGATATCTTCATGCTTAATGCACTTACATTGTAAAACACACCTGCTAATATAAACCCAGTATGGACTAGCCTGTCCATTAGAAATGACCGTCCTCTTAACTGTTTAAAGAAAGTTCCAAGTTCCAACCTATTGTAAGCTACCTGGACTGCCAGTAGCGTAACGTTCAATGGAGCAGATGGCTGCGGATTATCTGAAGCATCAGGTACTCCGGTACGTAAACCTGCATGATGTTCTGTGCCATCTCTAGCCATTCCGATCGAAATCGACTAGCAATCGTAGAGTTGCAAAATTCCCAATACTCCGGATACCAACCTGAGATCTTCCAGTCTATAAGTTTGATCTCAAACCTTTTGGATTCACCCAACTCAATCTTTTTGACAAGAATATTCTTGGCTTGCAGATCCCCATGAGTGAATCTGACTTGGTGATCATGCAATGTCTCGATCATGAGTTTCCGCAGGAATGCGACATGTTCCTGGGACTCATTCTCTGATAGCCGCTTGAGTATACCTTCGTTGAGGTCATCCTCGGTATCAAAAGGACCGGACGTGGCTGCGTTCTGTTCTGGAGTCAAGAAGATTCTATCTTGGAGGGGCTTTCGGTTGAGAGAACCCAGATAAGAGGGTGGCTCAAGGCTGCGCAAGTCCTGCAGAATGACACGAAGTTGGTCGGCAATCTCTAGCTTCTCGGAAGCTTCAAGGGACGGCCACTGCTCTGCCAGGGTCTTGGAATCGATGTACTCCATGACGATGAAGTTGATTCCAGTCTCTGGTTCAGCCATTGTTTTGTAGAATTTGGGTACGGGAACTTTGCTGTCTGCTGACATGAATCGGAGGTTCTCAGCTTCTTGAAGAGTGACGGTGCGACCGAACTTGACTGCGAAGTGTTCGCCAACTTTCACAACAGTAGCCGACGCACCAGGGGTGCTAAGCACCTCAGAGGATGCTCGTACTTCCGCGATTGTGGGAGTCTGAAGTGTCATTTTCTTACAGCTGTTTAGATGATGAAGGCTGAGAGATAATTGTTTCAAAGAGAAGAGCGGGGAGACCTACAACGTCGCATCGAACACAACACCTCCAATCAACATCCCTTCAAAGGCCGAGTCACGAGCTCGTGTAACCAGGTAAGACATCTTATCAAAACCAGCGTCAAAAATCAGCAAAAAGGACAAAATAATAAGTTACTTGCCCCGTACTGGAATCGAACCAGTGATCTTATCATTACTAGTGATACGCTTTACCACTGAGCCAACGGGGCTTATTTAGCACTTTGAATGCGAGCTTGGAGGCTTGCTTCGATGTCTGAGGGCTTTCAAAACAAGTTATATAAAGACATGTTTCAAAAACAATCGTACGAAAGCCAATCGGTACGGTAATCACTATATAGCAGGTGGTAGTGAAAAGAGCAATTATCTTAAGATATCTGGGCAGAGACACATAGTTTGTCCACGGAGTCCTGCTGTCGCTATGCTGTCTAATGATGCATTGTGATGTTGGAGTACAGAGCATGAAGTTTGTGGGAAATGCTGAATAAATGTGTATGGTGGGTTCTCTGTAAGCCTTCTGGAAGATACAGTTCTGTATACGCAAGTTCATGGTGATGTACAGTTGATTGTATGAATTGAGATAAAGACCTTGTCGGTTCTCCATAATCTCTCATGCCGAGATAAATTCTCCATACCAGGCGGAGACCTCTTCTATTACCAAGTTTCATATATCATTATGTTGTTTAATAGTCCAAATTGACTTGACCAAATCTCACATCCCTCCCCAGCTTCCTTGCCCAGCGGCTCCTGGTTGCCCCATAGCCGGCCTACTAAGACTCCTGAGCGCCTCGTCCCAGTTCTTCCAATCGATGTCATCAATCTCGCCAGGATCCATGTTCAAGTCAAGACCGGCAGATGGTAGATTGTTGGTTTGGAAAATGTTGTCCATATCTCCCAAAGAACCTGGATCTTGTGTATGATGAAAGACATCTGAGCCAGGCCAAGGTGAAAGATGGCCCCCACTTGTCTGATGGTCATTATCGGCTCGATGCGTAGAAGCCACTCCAGATACAGCGGGTGAAGCAATACTTGACATGCTCCCTAAGCTGTTTCCACTAGGATACAGACCACCCATATTCTGTGAATCTGAGTTGCCTCCTTCGAAGTATATCTCTATTCCAGGGTTTCCGGCTTGTAACTGCTGCCACGCAATGGGGTCAAAGTTGAGCGGATTGATCAATTGCGTAGGATCTGTTTGTGGTTGCTGCAAGTTTGGAGGTACGGAATTTACAGGGCCATTAGACGTAGAAGTTTCCTCTGGGCGCGGCAGAATGTTCTGATATTCAGCATCGTCGGAAAAGGCCCCCAATCGGAAAGCTTTTCTCCAACGCAGTCTCAACTCTGACAGGCGTGTCTCCATCCCAGGAGCAGGACTAATGCGTTCAAGCACAGGTTTGAGCTTATCCTCTCGATCAAGTTGCCTGGCAGCCTCGGGATCGGCGCGTAGGCGCACAAGTTCTGCTTCGCGATGGCGTTTGGCTCTGGTGAAGAGCCTCTTGATGGGCATCCATACAGCCGTATGATCGGAGTGACTTGCGCCGTCGATCGGGTGATCGTATTCTAAGATCTGCGCGGCTTCCCATGCACGCTCGGAGTTAATTCCCCACGGTCGTTTGGCGAGTTCGAGAAGCATATATGCAATGGCGTGCCATTGCCGGTAGGTCAGGAACAACCAACGCCACTGTCGACAAGCCGGATCGACATTAAGAATATGAGTATACTCGACGATTTCGATACATGACTGCCACAGCCGACTACGAACCTCGTGAGATGCCTCGGGACCCGTTCCTGGAAATAGAACGGGTTGGTAAACGAGCAGTCCGACCTTGGCCATCATGATCCTCGAAATAAGAGAAGCGACCCAGAAAACGGGATCATCTTCCCTGATAGTATTCTTGATAAACTTGTCTTCCATACGCTCGTAGACTTCAACAAGCATTCGCTCACGCTCTTCGAGGCTCTTTTCGACGTTCTTAGGATCTACAGGCTGCATGTGAGCGACAGCTGCGAACAATCCACGGGTCAAAGCAGTCGTCTCATATCGTGTTAGGCATATAGACGAGTCCGTACGACCTTGGCGTGGAATAGGCATCTCGGTGAAAGACGGGTCAATGTCAGTGTCATTAATATTGGAAGGGAGCTGAGTGTCATAAGTCTTGTCGCTTATGATAAGATCAGAGCCCATTTCCTCGGCTGAGCGGATATCAAGAGAGACGATTGCCCACCAGAGACGACGACGCATCTCGACCTCGAATGGAGGAAGGCCCAACTGTTGACCGTCACGGTAGAGACCGAGAGCTTGAGCCATTCGCACGCACAGGCTTGTAAGTGTCCAGCAGAATTTGCTGTCATCATGACACTTGACTACGGTTAGGTAGATGACAAATGCTTGCAACACGGCCATGTCAGTAGTGTTGAGAAGGTTGGATTTAGCCAAGGCTTGTTCAAGTGCAAAGCGGAATTGAGAGATGAAGTGAGCTTGAGAGCCGCCAAGATTGGTTTCGATCTAGAATATGTCAGAAGAGGTCGTGCCATGCAAAATGTAAGCTTACTTCTTGCTTCTCTGAAGAAACTACAGCCGCATAATATATGGTGAAAACGAGTGCCTCGTCACCAGGACGTAGATCATGCTCTCCGCGTCTGACTTGCGCCATGAGCTTGCTCATAGTGGGAATGTGTAGGACCTTGACGAGAGGCTCAATATTCTCGAGAAAGATTTGCCACAGGAAAGAGCCCTGGGCCGGGAGTGGATGAAGACCCCTGAGATCAGCGTCAGAGGAGTTGTAGCCAAAGATAAAGCTGTGATGATCGACTTGACCGGGGTTTTGAGGAGGCGACTGTTCAGGAGTTGTATCGTCTTCAAATTCATTTTCCTCGTCTTGGGAACTCAGTATCTCCATTTCATTACGAATCTCGGAAAGCTGCTAATGTTAGCTGATGTCAAAAAATGGGAAAGCAGATGAGTACCTCATCGTTGAGTTTGACAAAGAAGCCACTGTGGACGTATCTGGGTGTTGAATCTCCATCATGAAGCACTAGGCGGCCGAGCTGCTTGTTGACCTGTGAGAAACAGAGGTTGTGGGTGTCTTTCTCAACTTTTTCTTGGGCCGCTTCGACAATGCTCTGTCCGCCAGTGGCATTATCTTGAGTCTTTGGCAACTCTTTTGTGCTCACTTGCAAGTCGTTTTCGCTCGCAGCACCTTGACCACTCATTTCGTAGACGAGCCCCTCGAGCTTTCGCAGGCGTTCCATGAGATCCGCCTCACGTTCACTATGTCCTGAAGCTGGCGCAGGACGTGTTTGCATGTGTGCCTGCGTCTGTATCTGCATTTGCCTTGGTGCGCGGCCTGGCGCAGGGTACATACAATCGCTCTGAGCCCGACGACAGTTACTACATGGCATCGTTTTGTCACACCGGACTCGACGCCGGCGACAGGTAACGCAACTACGCGGATTCAGCAGCGGAGCACCTGAGGTCATGAGGGCCACTGGGCGATCATAAGGGATAGTGGCAACACCGATTTGACGTCCAGAGATCGCGGGGTGTGAAGTTCTGTGAGTGTTCTCTGAGACGCCAGATGATGGTGTCTTGGGAGTTTGCGAAGCCATCGTGATGGTTTGCGTTGAGCGATGGAGCTGATGTATTTGACTATCGGCTCAGCCAGGCGGGGTCAAGATGAAGCGGAAATTCAATCATTAAATACGGTTGCCATTCCACTATAAAGTCAAGGCAAGGCAGATATGCAAGTTGATGGTCATGACTAAACAGGCGATTATCTGGGGGCCGTAAGCACTAAGATGCCCCATTGCAACGGCTGAAGATGTTGTTTGCAGGGTTCGATTATGCCTGGGCTACGAGGGAATCCTTCGGAGTTTGGTAAGTCTTACTTCGGGATTAAGATGAACAAATAGACATTGGCTGTCAAAGCTTGCCACTTTTTTATTTGTATTTCAAGTCGCCCTTTCCATGTTATTGGGTCGGTTCTTAAGCCGAATAGCCATCTTGGCTTAGATAGCGTCAGCCGATTGACGGGTAGACCCTATGGTCTATACTAAGACATATTGCCACGACCTTAATACAACCTCATAGCTGCTTCCATGATGTTCTATCTGCTGGTTATTCGAGATAGATGGCGTTTAATATATTCAAATTATTAATCTGGTTCATTGCATGGTTTTCGTTAGTCTTTCCTACAGAGTTAATAATTTATCTTTTCTCACTAACTGCTGTCACATTGATACATTCAACCACCTTTTTAATGCCCCCACCCCATGAAACTTACAAGGTGAGATGGACTTTAGGTAGAGCTTATCTTTTAGTCTGATTTACCGATGAAAGTGTACAATAGATATTTGGCAATGACCATGATGCTTGTTGTCGGTTTTGTTTTACAAGGTTTCGTGAAAGGGATATTTACTCGCTGCGTTGATGACGAGACTAAACGAGAATATAATTTAGTAGGTAGTCTAGTTACACTGTTTTCCCAACCAAAGCAGCTCCATGTTTCCAAGATCAAAGCCGCTTACAACAAGGTCCGGGCCCTAGCAGAGAAATGACTGACAAGCAATCCATTCAGGCGTTCGTCCAAGTATACACGTACTGACTTTCTCGTTTATAAGTAACATTGGGATCTGTTGAAGAAGGTTGAGTCCACAGTTAGATCTAACCCCACTAAATCCAGGTCCCAGGCGTTGTTCCAGGGCACGTCACCTAACGTTGACATGCAGTCAAGATAGAGCAAGAAGCGAAGCGATTGATTGGTCAGTGTCAACCACATTATGGAGACATCTCAAGTGACGTTCAGGGGAATTGCAACAGAGTGTTGCCTGAGGTGCAGCCCGACCTCCTATTTTCTACAGTGGCATGTCAATAACTCCACTCATCATTAAATGCTGTTAGGACAGACAAGAACACATGCGACAATAACAGCTAAGACACGGTCAAATTTTACTAAAAATACGCTTGACAGGCTCCTACTTATGCCTAGATACTCCCATATTATTTTGACGTTAATAGAAATATACCTACACCTAAAAATACTGATTCAACCCCGCATGCTCTATCAGCCGTTATCGAAACAGCGTGTTGCCCCAGAGCAACGGTAGCGTCAGTTGAAAGAAGCAAGCACGTCCCCGCCAATCGTCGCGCAGCATTGCAACAGATCTGGAGTATCCTCAATCTAACTTCTTTTCAGTCTTTGTCTTTGTATTGTCATATTATGATACCACTTCTCATCTGTCCCAAATCTTCAACTTCATCTCTCATTTCATGTTGACTACATATCATTTTTCTTCATAATATCTATTTCAATTCACTCATTTCTAGGAACCCAACCCATCACTATTAACCAACTTTAAAGCAAACACATCTACAGACAGACCTATTCATTCCCCTAAGAAGCGAGCATCCACTCACTCATTCATTCATTTGTCCATTTCACTTCACTTTTTTTTCGTATGTTTGTTTATACAGCGCTGTAAATTATTATATTGTGCGACAGCTGCCTATCACTGCATTAATGTCTTCTCGCACCAACCACAATCACTCCTCCAACACAATGCATCATCCAACGAGGCGCCGAGGACCTCGGAGCAACAACCACTTTATCAAACCAGATCCCGATTCTTCTGCCAATACCTCTTACCCAGAATCAGTAGCTTCCAACTTTGGCGCGCCTCCTGCTCCTTCAGCTGCGTCCAGCTATGGTGGTAGTACCACCCACATTCCTCCTGACCAGGCCTTTTACAGGCATGGTAGATCGGATGCCCGTAAGTACTTCAACTCCACCCACAATTCGTATATACTGACCATACTCCCAAAGCGACTCCAAGTGAACGCACCACTGAGCCAGAGCCTCTCTTGAGAGAACTGAGGATGCGACCTAACGCTGCGGCTGAGAGCCCAACCAGCATTCCGGCAGATGGAAGCTTCTTTCAAACTTCTTTCCAGGATATTGGGAAGAAATTAAAGGCATGCAATGATACTTTGGGCGAACTCCAACAGCTGGGGGTATCTCACGATGTTCCACTCCCTGAACTCGTGCTCGTTGGCGACCAGTCTGCTGGCAAATCCAGTCTCATGTCAGGTCTTGCCAACCTAGAACTTCCACGAAGCGAGGGTACCTGCACACGCTGCCCCCTTCACATTCGAGTCTCACGAAGTCATGATCCATCTTGTCGGGTATGGCTACGCAAGGAATATTCTTATCAGCCCCCGCATAGTGGTCGGATCTCTGAAAGCGACGTGACAAACAATGATCCCTTCTTCCCCTGGCGCAAACAGGTGACTACCATCCATGAGTTCAAGACCATGGTCGATCATGGCGAGATCGAGGATGTTCTTCGTTGGGCTCAGATTGCCATCCTGAATGACGACAAGAGTCCTGAGCTATTCGTTCCAGGTTCTGGCTCTATCGCTGTCAACACTCCCATCGAAACGGCTTCTGAAACTGTTGCGGCCAAGTTCTCGCCCAATATTGTTGCTCTTGAGATCAAGGGACCTGAACTCCCGGACCTGTCCTTCTACGACATGCCAGGAATTTTCCAGAACCCTGCCGACGCGAGTGACGACTATTTGGTCAGTGTTGTGAGGAACCTGTCCAAGGAATACATCCTGCACCCATCTGCCATCATCATGTGTTCTATGCCTATGAATAGCGACGCCGAAAACTCGTCGACCTTTGGTTTAGTTCGCAGACTGGGCGCCCTCAACCGGACAATTGGTGTTTTAACAAAGGCCGACCTAATTCCAGAGGGTGGCAACCATGAACAGTGGCTTGCCATCATGAGAGGGCAGGCTCATATAACTGGCTTAGGCTACTTCATAACTTCCCGACCTCAAGGGAAAGACCTAGACGAACTCAAACAGTGGGAGGAGCTTGTTTTTGTCGAACATTCCATGGAGCGATGGCCTGCCACTTTCCACGACTTCTCTGATCGCTGTGGAGTTGAGAAGTTAAAAGTATTCTTGTCCGAAAAGCTCGGTCAAGAATTTGCAAAGAGGTGTGTTTGAGCAACTACATATCTGTCAAACAATACGCTAACATATCGCAAGTCTACCTCGAATCAAACAAACGCTCAGACAGCACCTGAATAACATTGTCGAACACCTTAGTAGGCTGCCAGAGTTGCCTTCCAATGTCGAGTTGGAAGTCCAGACCAGCGTGATGGAGTTTGGCGAATTAGCCCGATCGCAGTTGAAGCCTTCCGAATTCTCGAAGCACTTCGTGCCGCTGCCTGAAAATTTTCGCGACTGTCTTCTGGAAATGAAACCAAAGTTTACACTCAAAGATAACAGTGACGTCCCGGTCGTCGATATTTCTGACGACGAGTCAGATACAGGATCGGTGGTCACAGTTACAAATCCAAATACGCCTAGCAAACGACGCGCGATGGCCCCTCCGATCACGCCTTCAAAACGTATGCGTATGGACCAAATTCCCGCGGGCACCCCATCTCGTCCGTCACTGAAGCCCGAGGATAGCAGAGCCAGTGTGAGCTCTGCCTCCCCGGCCCCACGCCGGCAAGGGTTCCCACACCCGTTTACACCTTTCAGTAACGTTGGGAGAGGGTTCAGAACACTTCGCCAAGTGCGAGATGAGATCAAGGCCAAGACTAGAGCTGGTGTTCCAGATATTATCACAGAGGAGGTGTACAACGACATGTGTCGTGAAGCAATCGAGCCTTGGTCAGGGCCAATGAAAGCGTTTCTCGAGCACGTTATGAGCCTGCTGTACGATATGCTTGAGAAAGCCCTGGCGGCTTCTTTCGCTCGACTAAACAAACGACTGATTTATCAGGAGTGCCAAAAGATCTTGGCAGACTATCTCGAAGAACGCCGCCGCGAGACTATTGGGGCGCTCGACGTTGTGTACCGCCTTGAAACATATGGCTTGTTCACTGTCAACCAGGAAGCTTTCCGCAGATACCAGAAGGATGAGCAAATCTTGCTGACGAGATATCGCCACCAGATGCGCATGCAGGCCGCGGGATATGGAGATGGCCGCCCACCTGTCCCCTGGGATAGCCTAACAGAGGAGAAGCGGGTGCTCGATGAAAAGCGACGTGAAAACGAGATGACCAAGCTTGGGCCGGATTCATTCGAGCGGGAGCTGGAGGTTGTTGCTTACGTTAGAGGGTACTACCGGCTTGCAGCGTTGAGGTTCGCGGATGCGATAGCGTTACATGTCACGAATGGCATGATACCGCACATACAACGACAACTCCCCTACCATCTCGACCGAAAACTAGGTCTTTGTGGGGCTGACTCCCAAAGTATCTACGAGAGGCTTATGGAGGAGGACCCAAACACGGCGGCCAAACGAGGGGCGCTCAGGGGAGAACGTGAGAAGTTCGTCAGGGCCCTGGACAGTATTGAGGAGTTGGAACGCGGAGCTGGAAGCAGCACAATGTCGGAAGAGGATCTTGACGACCACATGGTTGATGTCCCCCTTATGAGCGGTGCTCTTCCAGTCGAGGAAGTTTGAATGCTTCTGTTGACAGGATTTGGTGGAGAATTTGTCAAGCTTACTGCTGTTGTCAGTTGTCCCGACCTTTATTCGGGAGATGTTTTTTTTTTATTTGGGAAAGGGTTCGATGTCGCGATTGCTTTTGTTTATTGTGTTATATTTGCGTTATCTGTTACGGAAGGGAAAAGTATTGATCGTCGAGTCGATGGTTGCTCTGGAGTTTGGAAGCGGATGAACCGACGGAAAGTTCATGTCAATCACATACCTAGTTAGTTCACTATTGTTAGGTGAGGCCTCTCAAGAGAGCTCGGTGATTTCACTTTGGCCGGTTATTTGGAGTTAACTGCCGTTAATGAAAGCCGTATATCAAAACATCACTGCCTCAAGTTTGTAAAAGTATTGCTCATCACAGCGAATCAAGGGACGAATCAAACATAGACACCCATAATAGATACGAGTCACATCCATTACCCCGGAATCTCAATATCCGGAAATTGATTTGACGGGCAGACAGCAGCAGGCTAAATTGATATTATTTGTCTGGATTCCCTAACCAACAAGTATACTGGCCGGTCATTGTAAAAGCGTGAAGTCGCCCGGCCGCAACCGACGAGACGACTGAAGGAGTCAAAAGATGGTGTCTTGAGCTGCTTTCTGAAGGGTGCAGGAGCTCAAAGCTGCGGAGATAGGCTAACGCAGGTGTCTCTTGCCTCGTGGCAATGAAGGCGGGGTCTTTAGGTTCTGTAGGAAGGATCCACGGGAGTGGAGGGTGGTTCCTTCTCTAGTCACCTCGACTCTATTCTCTACTCTATTCTATGGAGCTCACCTGTCTCCTACTGCCTAGATGGGCAGTTTGTTCTTCAGCTCGCTCTCTTCTTTTCTTTTTAGGCTATTTCCCATCATGAACTTGCATTCCTACAAGGCTGTCTTCTGAATCCATCCTTCTTCTAACTCTCCTCTCGGGTATATCGCATAGTGTCTCGATGATGGTGTGCACCTTTCATTTAACCTTTTAGATTAATGTTGCAACGGCTGTACTACCTAGCTCGGTCTAGCCGTATGAGATGCATTCAAAATGTGCAGATGGCGCCAGGCGGTGACAAGTCAGAGACATTGTCAGCAAATAATCGCCGACCACGGTAACTATTTTCTCGGCAGCCATCCCGCGCAACCGTGCGCCATTCCCAAGGGAGTTCTATTCTTATTCAATTTAACATCTCTCTTGTTAGTCGAGGTCCCAACCAACAAACCATCCCATACCATGCCCGCTGCTTTATCCGCTTATGGCGCAATGCATCTGCTGTTGTTCGGATCCATCAATATGGAGCCCAATTTTCTCTCAGCCCATTCTGTCGATAACCGAAAATCTTGTTCTGACCTGGTAACTGAAGATCCTATGGGTCTGCCAAGTACCAAGAGCCTTCGCTTCCCCGTTGTAGAACACAGCCGGGATCTGATTGATTCCCTCAATTACTCTGGGCATTTTCTCCAGATTTACCAAGACACTGGGTTTCTTGGACCGCATCAACAGCCGGCGACTACCGACAATAGCGAATATCGGTTCATTCGCAGCCTAAGCCGTTGTGCGAAATTGATCATGTCAAGCGAGAGCCGCGTGATTCCCTCTGCCGGCCCTGATATCCGGAAAGAGGCGTTGTTAGTCCCCTCGTGCTAAACACAATCCTACCCATCTACTGTACGCCTCTTCCTCTCAGAGGTAACTGTGATGGGATCTTATTGGGCAATCCCTGAAACTTCCCTGGCAGATCGGACCATGGAGGGTGAAGGGTGAAACCGACTCAAGCCAGTAGACACATGCAGACATGCTCTTTTGGTGTTTTCGCTCCGGGATTCGTTTACCCCAGGTCCTTTCCCCGGTCTAGCCCCCAGAAGCCTCCACGTTTTGAGGAGAAGGGCTGGTTGATGTCAACCCTGCTTGGCGGATAATATCAATCCTATTTTTCCGGTTGCACTAGACTACAGGGATTATCAACACATATTGGCCATGGGTTCAAGGTAACATCAATTAATCTAGACCTGTGTCTTGTTGATTAGATTGAATATCAGGGGTATTCTGACTGATTTGGGTACAGTGCAGCGCAGCCTCAGCATAGTCCTGAGGACCAATACCACTCATCGGTTGCCAGTGTTTGGAGTTCTTAGCTCTTAACACGACTACAACAACTGATAGTTTTACGTATACTATCCACGTCGTCCAAATAAGCAAAATGAAGCAACATCGTGGGTGGCTTACGCTAAAAATTCATGTCTAAGTCGTCGAGCGGGTCCAACCTCATCGGTTCCCACATCGATCGCCTTTGTCAAGGGCCTGACTACGCCTTCCGAAGTAACGGTTCTTGAGACGTTGGAAATTTCATACGACACTATCTTTTGTGTCCTATTCCCTACAAATCAGACCATCTCGCCAGTTATACTGGAGATGCGCTGTTCCAGACGAGCGGCACATGCAGGACGATATTGGACAGCCTGCGGCCCAGCATTTGAATTCTAGTCATAATTGGGGTCGGAATTGCTGACAGTTGTATTGGATATTTCTGGGGAAGCAATGGATCTATTATCATTGGACAAAGGCTCAGGATTTCTGTCCCGGCCCTCTGGTGGTGCAGTGCAAGTCACCCAATTACTCCATCTTGGGTTGGCTGCCCCGGACTACGATTCACTAACTGAGCATGATCTACCGAACCTACCTACTACCCACCGTGCACTTTTGCCTCCTCGTGTCAGGTTACCCCAGGTTTCGGTGGGTAGCATTTAATATCCCACTCAAGACCTAAACGAGGTAGTTTAAGTTGTTTAGCCGTCTTTCCGTCGCGGGTGATCCTACCAACACCATCTCCGTCCGGCTCAAGGATCCACCTCGCTGTGTTGGTGCACACTTAACACCCATGCACAAATGATTGACCATGGGTTCTCGGTTTCTTGTGATCCAAAATGAGGAGCTCTCGATTAATCTAGGGTCAATCAGGGTAGTTACTACTGCGACCTACTTCAGCCATCGCCCTTATAAGTAGCAGTGCAATCCCAGGTAACCCTAGGTTTCCTGCTCTTCACTCATTCATCTCTCCTCACGAGACGAATCACTACTTCATTCATTGGACCAATACAGACTCAACTCATTCACATCGTTGATCGGTTGTATCCACCTCGCAATGGCTCTGCCAAAGTTCATGCAGCCTATCGGCTCCAAGGCCCCTGTCCATACCGATCGGGTCCCTCTCGATGTTGCCCAAGCTGAAGCTCCCAGATTCGAAAGGGTTACCTGGTATAAGGAACCTCATCTTCGCAATCTCTACTTTCTCATTGTCTTCCTGCTGATTGCCTCGGCTACCACTGGATATGATGGTATGATGGTCAACACTTCCCAGCAGATGGATAGGTGGAAGGAGTACTTCCCTGAGCACACGAACGAAAGCAAGCTTGGTATCCTCATCAACATGTACAACATTGGTTCCATTATCTCTTTCTTTATTGTCCCCTACCTCGCCGATAACTGGGGCCGAAAGCCCACTATCATGACTGGCTGTGTCATCATGATTGTTGGTGCATTCATCTCTGCTTTCTGCAATGGCTACGGCAGTAAGTCTCAACATACTTGCATTTATCTTAACTCGATATTGAACAGGGTCTAGTGTACATGGGTGGTCGATTCATCCTTGGTTTCGGCAACTCTCTGGCTCAGATGTCATCCCCTATGCTTCTCACCGAGATTTGCCATCCCCAGCACCGTGGCCCCCTCACTGCCGTTTACAACTGTCTCTGGAATTTGGGTTCTCTGAGTAAGTAACAGTTCATTCTCCAACATCTATAGCAATCGCTTATCCACTACAGTCGTTTCCGTCGTTGGTTGGGGCACTGCATCCATCAACAGTGACTGGTCATGGCGATCCATCACTTTCATCCAGGCTGTCCCTTCCATCATCCAGCTTTGCGGTATCTGGTGGGTCCCTGAGTCGCCTCGATTCCTCATCAACAAGGACAGACCCGAGGAGGCTCTCGCCGTTTTGGCCAAACATCATGCTGGCGGTGACGAGAATAACGCCACAGTTCAGTTCCAGTACCGAGAGATCAAGGAAACCATCTCAGCCGACAGCTCTACCAAGTCTACTCGCTACATCGATTTCCTCAAGACCCGAGGTAACAGATGGCGCCTCGCCATTATTATTTCTCTTGGTATCATCTCTCAATACTCTGGCAACGCTATTTTCTCCAACTACATGGACATCATCTACGAAGGTGCTGGTATCAAGGAACAGAACCAGAAGCTTGCTGTAAGTGTATCCATCTAGGCACTCACCCATTACTTTACTGACTAGCCTTTCCCATATAGCTCTCTGCTGGCAAGACAATTCTTGATCTAGCCATCTCCATTGGTGCTGCCTTTACCGTCGACAAGGTCGGACGTCGCCCCCTCTTCCTTACTGCCATCTCTGGTATGGTATTTGGTTTCTTCCTCTGGACCATCACTGGTGGCGTCTACGAGAACTCAGAATACGCTACTCCCCCCACTAAGGATGCCCCTGATGGTGGAGTTGCATACTCTAACAAAGGCGCTGGCTATGCTCAGATCGCCGCTGTCTGGATCTTCGGTATCTTCTACGACATTGGTTTCTCTGGTCTCCTCGTCGCCTACGCCCTTGAGGTCCTTCCCTTCCATCTCCGTGCCAAGGGTATGATGATCATGAACATCACCGTCCAGGCCATCCTCGCCATTGGAAACCAGACCAACAAGCTTGCCTGGAACAACTTCCCCAACCACTGGAACTTTATGCTCTTTTACACTCTCTGGGATTTCTGTGAGCTTATTTTCGTCTGGTACTTCTACATTGAGACCAAGGGCCCAACTCTCGAGGAGATTGCCCGTATCTTCGATGGTGATGACGCTGTTGCCCACATCGATCTCGCCCAGGTCGAGAAGGAGACTGCTATTGTCCGACATGAGTCGATCACCGACTACCCCTCCAAGACAGCCGCCTAAGGTATTCTTGTATAGCCTTTACCGCTATGGGTATGCTCGACTTGGCTGTTTGGCTTCGGCTAGCCTTTGCGATTTTTGACTGGATTATTGTTTAGCAAGCGTGTTCTGATGTAATAACGGTGGATGGCACCTCGACGAAATCAAAAGCCAGAAACAAGCAAAAACATACTTCTCCACAATCGTCGATAGGTTTTCTATAAGCTTTATATTACCTTTTCTTCTCTACGTCTCTATGGCCTTTAATTTGTGCACTTCTAGACATGCTTAATGACTGTATGAAAGATTACTTCTTGATTATGTTTTGTTCAACCCTATCTACTACTTCATTACAAGCAAGTCAGGTCACGAGGCTTCTCCCAACTTTGTTATACTCTGTGGTCCATGTTATGCCAAGCTTGTTCTCAATATCTCTATTCGTATTCTATAGACTTTCTCTATATTTTGAACTCTACGCTTAATAGACGTTTTTAATGAACGTATGTTGTCTACATGACCTGAATCTACAATACTTTACAAAAGAAAAGATAAAGAAGGATTGATGGAGGTATCTTAGCCCTCATCTGGTGTCCAAAGCATAGGCTCAGCACATATATGATTGTGCGCAAAAGACCTATACCGATCAAGGATATCGGTTTGATCCATGCCAGCGCGCTGACTTCCGAAACTGTAATGAGCAACAACACCTCGTCCACCAGCGACGGCATCTATAACATTTGTCAGAAATATCCAGTCATTCTTCAGGTTGTTCACTTACGTCTTCCCAGCGTTCGTGGCATGGTGCATGAGAAATGGTTCTCATCATCTGCTTCGATCGGCTTGGCACTGTTGATATCCCGACCCAACAATGCAACAAACTGGATGCCCATCCTCTCGTACTGAAAGTCCCATGTATCGAACTTGTAGGCAGATAGCTTGTTCTTTCCGAGATTCTCAAACAAGCTGAAGTGTTCTTGTGCACCAATTGTCCACTCGGTCCATCCGCGGCCCATGGGGCTGTATTCGGTTACTTCGATGGGAGTTGTGTCAAGAATATGGTCCTTGCCGCCCTTGTTGAGTGGCAGCCAGCGGTGCTTGGTACCTTCAGGATCCCAGTCCTGAATTGAGAAGGACTCGGAGCCATTCCATGGGGGAAGATCTAAAGGGTTCCATTCCTCCTCCGTCATCCCAGCCGTGGTGAAAGGCATAGCTTTGCCTGATATGTCAACCTCAGGAAGGTATGGTCTTATAGCGCCCAAGTTCCAGTGAACCCAGCTTAGTAGCGGTTGGTTCACGACATTTGCGGAGACGATGTAGTATTCTGGGTGGTCAATCTTCTTCTTGACAATAGAAGGAATTACACTATCTTCCATAAAAACCTGCATTATTTAGTACAACTGGTGTAGAAATACGTTCGCAATTGAAACTTACAATGTCGTCGTCAATCTTGACATACATCACATCGTCTTCAACTTGGTCGTAAGAGTTGCCAAAACCGCTGGAGAAGTTATCTTCGTCGGACATCTCAACCTGCCACTTTTGGTATGTGTCCTCGCTCTCTAGGAGCTTTTGTAAGAGAGCCAGGTCTTTGGGGTCTTTGGTTCGTTCTACGAATATGACTCCATCGAGCAAGCCTCCGTTCTTGGCAAGATTTCGCTACTGATATCAGTTTCTGTATATAGACGTTGGTGAAATCAAGTTTACCTTGAGATAGCAATCCAAAATTGAGATGGATTGTCGCCGTCCGTAAAAGACGAGTCCCATGATCTTTTCGACGCCTTTGGGTTTCTCCCAATGAGCCAGATCGTCCATATTCTCCCCATTCGCTGACCAGAAACGTAGAAGTGTCGTAAAAGTCTCGGGGCTTTCAGATTCCTTGGAGGCTGGCGCTTCTATAGGCGGTTGCGATTCCAAGGTGTGAAGTCGAACGGCTACCAAGTCTGTCTGTCTCCAAACCATGGTTGACATCATGAGCATTACTACGACGGCACATACCCCGACATAACTTCGTGTGCAGTTCAGAACCCCGGACACATTGGCCGGGGTTGCAGCCGGTGGTTGTGACGATTTCATTGTGTCGGTTGATTGTATAATGAGACACGCTAAGGAATACCAACTGAGGGACCCTTGAAGCCTAAGTAGTCGACATTGGCCTCTGGATGATAGACATCCGAACTCACCAAAGCGGACTAGATGCAGAGATTTTGACTATTAAGCTTAAAAGAATTGGAAACAGACAAAGAAGTCATTCTGTTACAGTAAAGATCGGACTCCATTATGGTCGAGTCCCTCTGACTTGAGAGGGGTCCAGAGCCGATGTGTGACGCCTTTGATGACAACAAACAGGAACGGGCGATGCTCTTGTCCTAATGAAGTCGGTTTCTTCACGATACACGGAGTACCGGCACGACCATCACGGGGAGTTATCGCCAGATGCACGCAACCGTCGCAAAGCCATACGCCTCATACGGCTCTAGTTTACTCTTGGCATTCAGGAACAACATACAGAAAGTCCAGGCAAGGAACCCCCCTGTACCTGACGTCGCTAGGGCCGACGATCCGACACGGAAATCCGGATATGGTAATGTGGATGAGAGGAGTTACGGCAGTGGCTTCCAATGGGCTTACACCTCTCGTAAAGACAACCAGTCGTGGGAAATCCGAAGCCATTGTATCTTCTGCCTAGATCTTGACAAACATGGAAGTTCCAATGCAACAGGATATACTATTTCAGCCCTCTGCAGATGCAATAAGGGTCGATGATACAGATTGAAAAGCCAAAGGGGACTAAGACAGTCTCTAGTGGCTGGTTGTCTCGGTCAAGATAAGTCCGAGACATTCTAGCCCGGTCTTTCAAAACATGATTTGAAATCTGAGAGACGGCACAGCGGGGCGATTTCGACTCAAAGGGATGAAAACAGCGCGTTTGTTGCCACGGAAGGCAACCCGCCAAGTGCTACAAAGTCTCGATCACTATTTCTCAACAGTTCGTGTTATTCGGCTTCAAGGTTTCTGGCTAATGTAACTAGGTAATAACACCTATCTTTCACGGACTTGTACACATACCGTATCTTTAATTATATATCCGTCTCGGCACATATAAAATGCATTCATCCAAGAGTGACGCATTGCGGGATGGTCACATTTCCCAATATGGGTGTCATAGATCACGGTGTCTTGTACACATTTGCCCTACACCAACAATATGTGACATGAGATCAACTCAGATCTGAATGAACAAGGTCATGTTAAGAGAAGCCGTCAAATCAGAGAACGATGTAGTTTACCTCTTTTGTGTCCATTATGTTCAGTCGATCATATCGGTTGTTAGTAGTCTTTGATAATGCTGTCACTAGGTGAGCGCCTCATGTCTCAGATACCGCCGAATGAAGACTTCGTATCAAGCCACCATTCCAGGCACCTTGGACCAAGTAAGTTGATTGAAGGGATACCTTGCTGACCTGCCAAACAACTTGTAGTTTAAAAATGTGTCGTGAAAGACGATGTAGGGTAAATCATTATTTTTCAATATTGTCTTCACGGACAAGAGTAACTCAATTTACAGCGTTGATAAAGTGTGAATATATAGCTGCCTTAACATGGATGCTTCTTGGTTACTCAGTAGTCGTATATGGTTAGACTCAGAAGGTGGTGAACGCTATAGCTGATTTGTGACAGTCAACGTTTTGGCATCTCGACCTAGATCAAATCTGAACTTCACTCCCATCAACAACATTGGTCTTGAAACTTATCAGCATATCCAAATTCACTCTTGTCTGCCAGGTATAACATTTATATAACTCTTTAAACTTGATTACTATAAAAAAATAATTACTACCTTAAATACTGATTACAGGCCCATATTAAAATCCTCCACTGGTACGTCTCCGTGATATCATCCCAATAAAACCCCCCCTCAGTTTTTGTTACTCAAAGAAATACATCCTATTCAACTGTCAAGCATCACCAGCGAACAGAAAGAGGTGAACGAGCCTTCTTTGGCACCCGATCGTCGGAAGCTGGGGTACTTGAAGGTTCAACAGTCACCACCACGGTGTTGTAAACGGTTGCTATGCTGGTGGAGACAGCAAACGATTCGCATCCTGTCGGATCAGCACCGTGGACTTCAGTGTAGGTGTCACCATTGCCGTAAGTGCGGATCTTGGTGTAGACGGGGACGTTTGAGTTGTAGCCGTCGCTGCCGCTCTGAACCTTGGTGTAAGCAGGAACTTCATATTGACCCTTGCTGTCATCGCCCTCCTGGTCCTTGCCATCGTCATCATAACCGGTCTTGTCGTTCTCGTAGTCGGGGCGACAGGGCTGACCGTCTTCCTTCGTGCATGTAGAATCGCCGGACTCAGGATCGTAGACGATGATTTCAACTTCAGGCTGGCCTGTATAGGTTGCAGTCCTGGTGATAGTCTCGCAATCATCGTCAGTCGAGCTGGGCGATCCATAACGGATAGGAGCGGTCAAGGTGTATGTGTGAGGAGTTTCGACAACAGTGGTAACGTAATCACCGTTGTCGTTAGTGATAGTTCTGACGGTCGGCTCCGGCTTGACGATGACTGTGTGGTATTTGCCATCTTTGTGAGTGGTCTTGGTGATGACATAGTTGTTCGTGTTCTCGGCAGTAACAGTCTTGATGATCTTCTTTCCATCCTTCAAAGTCACGGTGTTGACGACCTCATAGTCATCTCTGTTTGTGACGGTAACGACCTTTTCCTCACCGTCATCTTGTGTAACAGTCTTGATAACGGTGTTGTAGTGACCGTCCGTGTAGGTCAAAGTCTTGACCTTGCCATCGTCGATGACAGTGACAGTGTGAGCGTCGTTGGTGTATTTCACGTTATCACCATCCCCGACAATCTTGGTGACAACTGCTCTATCGTAGCCGGGAGAGTCAGTGCTGGGGGCGGGATGTCCGTTACTGATGGTTACTGTCTTGGGACCGGGGTTGTATCCATTTCCGTTCGAGTTTCCGGGGTCGGGATACACCTTCACCTGTTTGGTGACAACATGTTCGCTAGTCTCTGTTTTTGTGACGGTAACAACCTTGCCGGGAGCAGTGACGGTGACGGTCTGCTTGGGGGGATCGAGAGTTTCACCTTGGCTGACGTATACAACCTTGGTCACAGGCTCCTGGTAGTTCTGAGTGATGGTGATGGTCTTGCCAGGCTCACCGTACTCTGTGAACGTGACTGTGTGATAAGAGTCTTTGGGATCGGAGACAGTGACGGTCTCGTAGGGACCAGCTGGTTCGGTAACTGTCACAGTATGAGAGCATTCTTGAGCCTCGCCTTCCACGGTGCATGGAGGGCACTGCGCAATGGTGTCTCGTGCATACAGCCAGTCGAATCTTGCTTGAGCAAGAGGCACTAAAGCCAGAGCTGCCAACGGAGTAAAGCGAACCATCTTGAGGTGGGATATCAGAAGTAAAGGTGGATTTTAGATATTGAAGAACCAATCACTGTGAATAGAGGGTAAGAGAGGATGGAGGAAGTCGAGAGAGAGTTGTCGAGGATGATGATAATTGATTCTGTCAAGCGACTGTCGTCCATCTTTATACATGGTCGCTCCACGCATCTTCAAACCAAAGATAGGGCAATGCTGCTATTATTCGAAGGGAAGATAATTGAGGAGGATTATTGCCAAGCGTAGAGGCAATACTTACGGCACGAGGTGATATCAAGTTGAAGAAGGTCCATGATGGAAAGACATTGGCAATAGCATAAGGACAGGAGTAGTGCCATCCCTTGATGGAGCGGGCCAGGGACAAGCAGCATGATACATTAAGATGAGAGGGGGACTGCGCTGAGAATACCCAAGCAAATATGAAATGGAAGCAAAGGAAGAATGATCAATAAATCGATGAGAACTAGTTGTTCGCCCTTGATAAAACGCCTTGTGAGGGTGAAGCAACTGGAAAACATAGGTGCTGCTCCCTTGATCAGGGCTTTTGATGGCAAGGGAGCGTATCTAAGGGTTAGGGTACAGTGTATGGCCAGCACTTGTAGATGATGGTGATCTGTGCTGAATCTGCAGAGAGATTCGCAAGATCTCTCTCTCAACTCTGGACATGCTATTTTCTTGTTGTCGCTATCATATCATGATCAATATGAGAAATATGTACAAGATCAAGTCACCTTAGTCATGAAAGCGTTTAATAGCAGGCAGTACCCTGTCATGCGTGCCATTCCCAAAAGGATACATGACATGTGCCGGTGTTTACCCGATGCGGCCTTGGGTTCCTGAGGAAGGACCCACCGAGCGAGCAACGTACGTCGTGAAGCAGGCGCGACAGACGACCAAGGATCACGATTTCACGAGGCTGTGCGACTAAGCTACAACCTTCCACGCTCCTTAATTCGTACCTCACATCTTCTTTTCGATAGTCTATGCTCATGCGATAGTTGTCGACCGACTGCGATACCCACTACATACCGAATTTTCTGTCTACGATCTGCTATGGGAACCTGCTTTTTTATTACGCCATAATGGGAGCTTGCGCATCATGTTTGGGACGGGCCGATGGCAACAGCTACGATGAGGTACGCCTCGAATAGATACGAGCATCCACGGCGCGTGGATGGACTGCGTAGAAACATCGACCAGAATACCAGCTGACGTTTCGCATAGGAGGAAGAGAGCCGCCTACTTTACGACGAGGCAAATGGAATGCAATACGGTAGCTTTGGAGACCAAGCAATAAATGGCGAGAACGATACTCTTGAAGCCCAACGCGAGAACGAGGCCTTACAACGAGTAATAGCCAAAACATCAGAGTGCGTTGCCTTACTGAATCCGAGGATGAGAAGACGCTAATATCGGTGGACAGTAACATGGTAGATATCTTCGACATCGCGCCTCAAGAGAATGGAAATCGTGGAACCACAACCCCCTTCGCCTATGCTGGCCAGGGTGCACGTCTTGCCCGATATCAACATCTCGTGGCAAAACTCAGTAACCAGGGCGACAACGCTCCTGTGAGCGGCGTCAAGGTTGACTGGCTGCCTGAAGACGAGACGATAGAGATGCAGAAGAACGGTCCGGCCAGCATTAAGACGATAGAGAGTGACGACGGTCCCCTTGTGGGGACATTTGCTGATGCGGCAGCGGCAATGCAGTGATGAAGGTCTGTCCTCGACATACATACGAGGCAAGAATTCTGCCGTCCAGGAGATTTCAAGCTAGAAGCTGAATGCCGCCAGAGTGGGGTCGGCAGTTATGGCAGACGACTGCCTGTTTCGTGATTGAAGATTCAAGACGCCACATGGTCCGTCCCTTTGGTTATTCAAAACCTCAGAAAGCGGAAGGTCCCGCTTGCTCAGTCCAATCTTCCTTTTCATCTGGCTTAGTTCAGCTTGGTTGTCATTCGCATCGGTTTGGTTCCGCCATGGCATATGGGCGAAGTGGAAACGATATAATGAGCGGGACGGCGCAGGGGACAACCGACCGACCAATCCGTTTGACCGCAACCAATAATAAGGCCATTGCGGCCTCTTATGGCTGTTGTTTCATAGAAACAATAACCTTTTGATCAGCAGAGATATTAGTTGCTACATCGCGTGCAACCCAATTAGGAGTCGGTATCCGGCACAGGGTTAATTTTATCATCTTTCTTTCCTTACCATACATACATAGTATTCTTCATGTCTTTTTTCTTACCCCCGCTTGGAATTTCGCAGGGACTTCGTCTTTGATTGTTGTGGGTAGGAAGTGGATTTGTACAAACAGACACCCAATCGAAAACTACAGAAAATTTCCCTCTCGTCATATTGAGCTGGGCCCTGGGAATGCAACCCTAGTCGGCTTAGTGTTTCGACCCTCGTCATCATTTCGTACTGTCGACCTTTCTTTCTCCTGGAGTCAGCAGCTGGCACACGGCGAACACGAGCGTTGAGCTAGAGCCTCGCAGAGTCAAAGAGCCCAGCAATTCATTGTTCAAGTGTGACTTGATTTGGCTTAAAACATCCATTAAGCAGGAGACACGTGCGCTCTCTTCATATTACGGGCTCATTGACTTTGAGGTGGCCCAGCAGCCAGTGGGGTGGTAGCAGACGCTAGACCAGGGGAGAGCTCAGATACGCAAAGAGGTGAGTGGTCGCTGTCCGTCTAGCCCTCTAGCTTGCCGTCGGCCCTCGATTTAGATTGGTTTTCTCCGTCTTCGGCTCGCACCGTTGATGGGCGACTTACATGGGCCCCCATCCACGGGTGACATTTTGATGGATCTCTTTCGTCAACCCGAGCAAGATCCCGTCCACGTTCCAAGCCTTCGGGAATTGCTTGAGTAGAGGGTCATGGCTCTCCCTACGACAGCCCTCCACCACACCACGACATCACGGGGTCGCTAACAGGGAGATGGGGGTGCGTCGAGCCACTCTTGGTCCGCAATCGCGTTGGGTGAGTGGCCGCATCTAGGAGGCAGGCGCGGAACTTATCCATACCCTCGGGTTAAGAGAGCCATATTGTCGGGAAGCAAACCAACCATCCATAATCAACCATCTCTTTTCTGTGAGATATTAGGCCCCTGAACCCCGTAGGCGGGAGGCCG
Source organism: Fusarium graminearum PH-1 (assembly GCF_000240135.3). Taxonomy (NCBI): domain Eukaryota; kingdom Fungi; phylum Ascomycota; class Sordariomycetes; order Hypocreales; family Nectriaceae; genus Fusarium; species Fusarium graminearum. The sequence continues at coordinate 1,995,025 of NC_026476.1, forward strand.
GGGCTGTCTGAGACAAGGCTCGAATTTCCGTCAAGAAGGGGCGGGCCGTGGATGTTGGAATGAGTCTCAGGCTACGTACAGTACAGTATGTACTCAGGTACAGAGTACTCTGCCTAGCCTGCCCAAACGGAAAGAGTCTGTGTGCGAGGAACCTAACGGACGCTATAAGCGGCGCGGGTCAGGCCGGGATGACCAGGGGGGTTGCAAGGGAAAGGTCGTCAGAGGCAGGCAGACATGAATTCGACCAGTCAGATACGACATGAAATGAGTTCATGGGTTCAATCCCTCTGCGCCTTTGTCCAAATCGTTCGCAGCTTTTGTGCAGGTTGGACAAGCAGAGCTCGCATTGACCTTTCGTCACATGCTGTTGCTGTTCACCGCAGTCTCTTTTCTCGAATGTTTCCATGAGAAGCAACCCTGACTAGTCCGGCAGACCGTATTTCGCGAGCAGAATGCCTGCAACTACAAAACTGCTAAGCTCGCCTGGCTAATTAATTATCTGAGCCTGAGCCCTGATGATCAGTTGTCTCCACCCGCCGCCCTCGCTCACACTCACAAGCTTCTACTTTTGTACGTGCTGCGTTTGCTTCTTTGAACCGCGCTGCACAATACCAACTGAGACTGGTCGCTGCATAAGTCTTCGCCGCTCCTTGTGATTGAGGCCCCCCAAGCTCTTGATGTCACTGCTATGTGACTCTATGGGACCTTTCTGGCACATGGTTCGTTGGCACTTGCTGTGGTCCTCCCACCAAACCCGTCTCGCGATTCGACAATTTTGATATCCGCCTCGACAGAACACTAGACGAAAATTGATATACTACGCAGTCACACGTATCTTATTTTATTATGGCCTAAACTCCACGCTCACCGACCACGACTCCAACCCCCAGCTCGGTCCCCGCCTCGATCATCTCTACACACGGTACTGCTCGGTCGGCCCATATCGGGGCAATCCACACTGCGGGCGACGCTCTGCAAACTTTGCCCATACAGCACACGCGTCGTTGTAGACGTTTACTAGACCTATGATGCATGAGAGACATATTTCCCAAGCTGCCACTCGAGGGACGGTTAAGCCACCGAGTTAATCTGAGACATTTGGGGAATACCAAGTCCCGATGCCGGTTGCTTTTGAGCATGCGCACATCTTTCTTCTTATTCGACGACGAAGGGCTCTTGGGGCTCCAACCCGTAGGTCCGCAAAACCCTGATTAGACAGACATACAAAAACATGCCTTGATCAAACGGCTCGTTGCACGTTGCACGCTGCGCAATGGCCTCCAGAATAGAACGGGGCGCCCCTCAGCATAAAGAACAACCCACGATAGATTCGGCTCACCTTTGGCCGTGCTACACTGGCCTGACTGCACTGCATCTTGAAAGTGGCCCACTTCCTTTATTATCCTATCCTGTGCGGCCAAGAACATTTTCAGTCAATTGTTTCTGCATGGCCAACATCATTCTGCCGTGCTCCCTCAGTTGATGTCTCTTGTCTCCTCAAGTCAATGCCTACCCACCTGGTGATTTTGATACTTGATTGCAATCCTATGTCTTGCCTTGATATCACCGTCACTGTTGCAGTGTCACTGTTACAGAGCTGGCGGCTTTGCCGAATCACCTATGCCAGAAACAGAGAATCATCCTCATTAATTGTCTATGTATGAACTTTGGTCCACACACCCCGGCTCCGCCTATTCATCCATGCACACAATGCTGGCACTGCCACTGTCCCCCGTCGGCATTTTTTTTTTTACATTTCGGTACGAAGTAGGGCGGGGGACCTTTAGGGAATGCAATGATTTAAGATACAGATGAGCGAGAACGCTGCTGTTCTTTGGTATAGAACACGCTAGATTAACCTGTTTTCCACCTGATTCGCATCCATCGATGTAAGGAAAGGATATAAACATGACTTGGCTGTCCTGGGGGTTTTATATTTTATCCCACAGGCTGTTTGTGCCCGCCCCCAGCGCCCGTCTGCCATCTCTCGACGTCTTTTATCCGTAAACTCTTTGTCTTTCCCACTCTCTCGCGCGCCGTGTGTTTCACGACACTCTGCCAATATACCCGAAATGTTGGAAGGACGATGACGGAGAGCAAACGACCTGCCCCTTCTGATATGTGGGGGGACAATGAGAAGAAGAGACGAAACACTTCTCAAGACTATTCGCCCACGGAAGAGGTCGTTTTGCCATCTGCTGTCCGTCCTTTGCTCTTCTGCCCCTCTTTCACTCTTGGCTGAACTCCATCTTTCGGCATCAACTGTAGGCCGCCTTTTTTCGTCCGTCTCGTTCCGCGCGCATAGAAAACAAGGTTGTCATAATCATCATCATTATAGAATAACATGTGTCGGTGTCCTAGTAGACCTCTGCTCTATCGTACGCTCGCCGAATGAAGCATATGCCATCATTCTCGGTAGAGTAGAGCAAAGCAGAACAGCATAAATTGCTCTGGTCTGGTAGCTCAGGATATGTCCCGTTGGCGAATCGGTTGTTTCACTGCAAGAATAGGTTAGTCAGTCACTCACAATCTCTGCACAACCCAAAACCCACAGCCCACGCGCTGTATGCAAGCAACACCACCATTACAGTTCAGGCACACCCCCATCACACCCCTTTCTCGCCTTCCCGTCCCTCTCTTGTTTCAGTTATGGGGGGGGTCTCTTCTTTTCTTTGCGTCCGTTGCCTCTTTTTTTTGTCTTTCTTTGGCGTATCCTCTTCACTTAAAGGGAATGGGTATGAAATCAAAGTAAATGATGCTTCAAAACTCACCTGGCCAAGCGTTTGTAGCCTGGTTATATGCTCTTGTTGCATACGGTAAATTTGTCCTAGCACTTCGTCCATCTCGCCGCAAGTTCGTTCAATAGTGGCATTGCGGTTACCCTCACGCTGCCAACGTTGGACGTCGCGATACATCTTGTCATAGCGGCGTTGTTTCTTCTCAACATCGCTGCAGAGTTTACAAACTTCAGGCTGGTCTTTGGTTTCGTAAACAAGTTTTAGTCCGCACGTCTCGCCCATACGGTATTCTTTGTTGCACTGCTGACGAAAGTGGCCCCATCTCCAAAAGCCGCATGTCCAGCGAGTCTGGTCAAAGTAGCACATGGCTGGAGAGCAGCTGTGTGATGACAAGGGGCCCAGGGTGATTGTTCGAGATGGAAGAAGCAGGGTACCTCTAACTGGCTGGACAGAAAAGGATAAGTAGCGGAACGACCGAAGGCGGAGAGCGGAGTCCAGGAGGCGAACTTGCAGTCGATGCGAACCGAACCCCGAAGCTCAACTCGATCATCAACTGTCGAATCCTATCGAAGCGATCCAGGAACAGCCCAGTTCCGTCCGGTGAAATCGAAGCGAGTCAACCAATATAGTCGAGTCAAGATAGTGTAAATGCTGCGTTCCTGTGCACCGAATGGAAATCTAGAACAAGGTAGGTCAGCCATTGGCACTCTCCCATCGTCTGTATCCTTGGTTTGTCCCGTCTCTAAACCTTGACCTTCGTCACTCGCTGCATTCATCCTCGTTGTGAAAACGTATTGTTACTTTGTTTCACCATCATGCTCAACATGCCTTGTTATACCCTGGCATCTGGCCGGTGTCACTGGAGGCCATGTTCAACCGAAACAGTGTAGCCGGGCCGCGAACAGGGTCAAGTTGGTGCCATTGAAGAGTGGATTTAAAAGTAAAGGATTCATAAACCTGACTTACCTGTGAAGCTCGTACTGCTGTTAGACGGAATGTAGTTGTATTAGAGTAGGTTCGGTCGTTTTATAGTACTGGCTGGTGCTTGTTTCGGGCAAATAATATGTTCCGATTGTTGGTGCTTTATGTTATCGGGAAGCTTGATCCAATATTGAGGTTGATTGAAGCCAGCTTCTGTTTGCTGCAAACAGATAACGTAAAACAATTGTTTTTCTTGGTTCTTCGTATTCCGGTTCGTTTGTCTGTCCTTGAGTGCTGTTCGATGTTTCTCCAGGACAAAGTCTTGAGCCCAAGGGATGACTGAGTTTGGTTAAAGGCTCCTGGGGTCGAGTTGTCGGTGTAATTTGAAAGCAAACTTGGTGCAAGAGGCAGCTGATGATGCATATGAGTTGTTCGATTCAGACAGAGTGGATGTCATAGGCAACTTATACTTGTTCGATTCGAAAGGCTCTTCACGGATTCGATCGTCGTGCTGTATATGGTATCCCACATCCACATGTGGGACTCCCGCACACCCAACAAGCAATCGCCTTCTTTCCCTGGCCCCCTGGCCTTCAAGACAGGTCAGATTAATGGCTGTCCACTATTTGTGCTTGTTCTTTCCCTTCTGCATCTGCGTCTGCTTTTGTTCCTGCGGGATAAAGAGGCTTGCTTGCATGCGTCCATTGGGTATCCGTACTTGAAGCTCCATACAGCTGTTTTCCCATCGCATTACCTGTATACATGTCCTTCACCACGAAAGGTCCCTTAGACGCACCCCCTCACCTGTCTCAATCCACCGTCACTTCTCTCCAACTCACATTGTTGCCGCACTAACGTACCGTGGCTATTTAACGGCTCTAGCCTTGAACTACGCGGTTCCTGAGTTTTGATGCGGTGCTGGGGTAACCAATCTGCGAGCATGTGTTTCCCAAAGACCCTGCAGCATGTCTATCGGCGTTAGAGCCGCCTAAGAACGACCGCCTACTGCTCTAGACGTTTCTATAGTCTTGATTCTTGTTTTGGAGTTGCTCATCATATCTTGTCTATTTTGTAGTGTGGCTGCTACCAGGCAGTCTTTCCAATTGTAAAGGCAGCAGATCTGGCTATCAGATTCCAGTGTAAGAGTAGACAGCATGGTCGCAGAGTCCGGTGGTCGTTTGCCACGTTGATCAAGACCTAGAATTCGACACACACCCCCCTCCCAGTATCAGTAACTACAGTGAAAGCAGGGTAGAGGTACGGGGCATCCCCACACCACAAGATGCTACTGCAGTACGTTGTGTGTACAGCACTTCACCATGATGCTGTGACTGCAGTGAAAGCAGGGCTGACGACCGGCCAGAGTCTCTTGACAAACCTGCGGGGATGCTTTCATGACTTTCAATGACTGCCCATGACTGCATCTCCCTTTGGTATGATTCCATTTTCCTTGGTAACAGGCTCTATCGCTGTCTCGATACACGGCGCACGTAGTGGAATGATATAGTCTGGATGTCTTTCCCTGACAGAACCCAGGTGTGTAAAAGGGATATATCAGAGAGCTTGACCTGATCTTCACCTTCTCCCTTCAGCTACTGTGTACTAGCCACGTCTGTGCTGAGCTTACAACTGTTCTTTCGACATTCCATAAGTCTTCCATGGCGCGGTCTTAGTAGCAAAGCCATGAGGTAGCCGGACCACGAAAGCGGCCCTGTTATGGATAGTAGCCCTGTGCACTTCCCGCTGCAGGCATGGCCTCGGCCATGTTCTCCTCGAAGTCTTGTCCCAGTCGAGTATACACAAGGTGGTGTCTTGATCTGCGGCCGTGTGGGGCGTTATGGTTCGTCCCGAGGACAGACAAGTGTCAGGAAGCAAGGGGATTCCCATGGCTTGCAATCTCGACGATTGACTTTTTCGGTAAAAGCAAGGGCTGTGGTTCGCTGATTCCTCCTGCTCTGTGCACCAGGCCCTGGTAGATTCGAGCTTGATGGCACCAGCGGCCCATTGGAAAAGCGACTGCAGGTCAAGGTCAACCATTGGGTTTACTCGTCCCCTACGGCACATCAAGTTCTCTTTACGACATTGTGCCGTCCTATCTTGACGACATAGCCTTCTTAGGTATTTACTGTCTTTCCTCGCCTAGTTTGGGACTTCGCTAGGACCGACCATAAGCCTTGCAACTTGCTTCCCCAACTTCAAGCTCAGGATAAGACATCCTGCAAGGATGTCGCCACTGAGGGGCCAAACATTGGCTTTGTAGACCATTCTGGGTCTTCTTTTTTGTTTCTATGACCCCTGACTGTTGTCCATGTTTGTCCAACTGAATCTTAGGGTTCTTCTGTCCGGGTCGATTGTTTCCGTAGTTGCGCAGCATCTTCGTTTTTTCATGTGTCACGCCAGCATAGCTATCCTGGTGAGCAAGTCGTCAAACCCCAAATAGGATCAAAGGTCGTGGTCACTTCTAGTTCCTCTGATACGGTGGTAACTCTTCTCGGCGATGAGCGTTTTCGAGGAGCTCGCACCTTAGTACCAACCTCTCCGCTATCCCCGTACGCTTTGTTGACCTACGGGCATTATGCGCATACGGTAGTTAGAGCAGAATTGAGGTCGACGGGGTCACAAACTCGTGACTGCTTGCGTGTCTTTATTGCAGCGATGGCAAATGACAATAGGGGGCTTTTGCATGGTCTCCATGCATGGCTGCCAGCTCACATGAATTGCTTCGTCCGTCTTGCCACCCGGCCATCGTGTAATTTGTGACCCTTTCAACTCCTTGGTCAAACCAGGTTGTTGACAGTTCAAAGGTAACTTCAAGACCAAACTGATGTACACAAGGCACGTAAAACGGGCAACGTGGCAACGTCCCTCTGGGTGAGACTGCAGCTTGACCATTGCATTCATGGGATTCCTAGAGGAGAAGGAGATTTAAATGCTTGTCGATGTTCCTTTGATACCGTCTCATCTCCTCCTTTTCATATCCTCCAGTAATACTCCTGGCGCCTCACTTAAGTCAACTTCAGTCGAACAAGGTCCCAAAATGATCTGCACGCTTCGCTCGACACAATCCCATACTTAATTAGCCACGCAAGGGAGCTATATATCACACTGACTCCGCTGAATGTGCTGTAGACCTTCGATTGGGGGCCAGGTGAGTGAGTGACTATGTATCCTTTACCTCTGGCTTCGATTTGGCCTTTCAACCACAAAGGATTGTTCAAACACATACGGCACAGCACTGAGCACTACAACCGTTTTGTCAGCAGTGCTACTGGTTGAGTTATAGAGTGTTGATAACGCCAGGTGTAGATACTTCGGAGTCGGTGTACCGGGCCATAACAACCACAAATTGGGAGTGGCTCGTTGCGATACTACGTAGACATGCATGACTGTATACCAAAAGGGTAGTCATAGTCTGTCTTTTCGCGACGGCAACACTCTCGCTCCTAAACGATCGGTGGGTGTGATAGCCCTAACCTAGTGACGAGCACAAGTGGCATCAGACACGAGCATGGAACATGGCGGTGACAAAGTACTCATCACAAGGTTCCATGACAAGGCATCTGGATACCAGTGAGCTGGCCTTCTGCTTCGGGAATGGCTTGCGTCTCGGGATACTGACTCGGCCGTGATGACTTCACAGCCTGCATGAGATAGTCAGCGTGAGAGGCTAGGGAGCTAGATTAAGGAATAGATTGATACTGGACCTCGAATTGGGCAGTGTTGGGCTCAACAGGGATGCATGCCAAATGCTTGATCTCTGTGGCCGGGATCGCAAAAGATTGTACCCTTCCGCGCCCATATATTGGGCGCCGATATCGTCTGCGTGTACACGCATTCGTTTGGGTGGGTAAATGCACCAAGCTACACACAAGGTGTAAGCTCACGTTTTGGGAGGCTCCGCCGTTATTGAGCATCCGGTTAGGTGAGGCAGTCAAGAACAGCCAACTTGTAGGTCAGGGTCTGGCTATCGAGATGGTTGTGTATCATGTGAACGATCTCGCCAGTCTTTTTGGGCACACAGACCATCGGCCTCCTCATGGCCTTAGCCTGATGATCACAACGGACCGGTTCAGCGGCCGGGCCGGGCCGCTTCTAGGTCTTCATGCCATCATGTCTGTCTCAGGTTGGGCTTTTGTTTGGTGATTGTGGGATGTCCATAGCGGGTTCGAATGATAGTATTCCGTTTCCCGGCGCTCTGTACTGCTTTCCCCGTTTTCTGACAAGCATCAAACGCTATTGCAAAGGTGGAGGGTTGCTGATGCTTGTTTGTCTGCCTATCTCACAACAATTTAGTGTATAAGAAGAGTGGCACAAGAACAAATTCAAACAAGCCACTGTGTTATTGAGGCTCCGATTCAGTATTGGCATACTGGCAAGAAAGATCCCGTGACTGGAACCGTCCGATGAGGTGTAGATTTGAGACGTTGCGACCAAACATTCCAATTCCAGTCTGAGCCAAATGCCTGGAATGCTGTAAATCATGTGTTCGAAGATTGCTGCGTGGGGGCTGCCCGCAACTGAGGAGGTAAGTCTCTCCAATCGAACTTTGAACCAATGGGGAATTTTATTACAGAGACTGGTGAAGAATTAGAGGCGAACAGTGGTTGGTTAGACTTATCACTCCTCTCTTCTAGTAGCGCGCTGTACTCAGAAACATCGCTGCCTGGTCCATGCCATTCCTAGCTCTTAATGTCCTTTATTCCGATCATCTGTACTCCAGCATTGTCTGGATGGATGGCTGGCTCGCCTTTGATCGCAAACATATGTTGAAGGGTGATGTCGATCGAATCCTAGTGTTGCAGCCATGTGGGGAGACCTGGCAAGCAAGGGGGGAGCTCAGGGGTCAGCGGCTGGAAAATGGATCTTCTGTCGTAGACGCGTTTCCATTGTCGCCGCATGGATAGTTGCTGAAAAGCATGATTGGCTGATATTAAGGTTCGAATATATCCTGGAAAGGCTAGGATCCTTTTTTTTTTTGTTGTTGTTGTTGTTGATGGCGCAAGATACGGACGGCATACAACCGTTAGTTAATAAGGCTGAGTTGTGAGAGCAAGCTCTGCATCGGTTGAGCCAATTCCAACAGCCGTTCCAGTCACAACAGGAGTCAATGGGTTCCCTCTTTGCCGCTTTAGGATAGGTAAATCTGCTAAGTATAGGCAATCGTGTGTGCACTATTCATTCTTGAGAGAGCATTGTGTACCCAGAAATAGTGTGCGATCCTGAACAACAGCAGTTCGAACGGAAAGTTTGTTTCATAAGCCGCGGTTTGTGCTTTGAATTACGGCAACCACGATATCAAACCTAAATCAACAAGAACGACGTACATCACTGAAGTCCTTACTAGGAATTAAGCTCTTTGGCGTAGGGAGTGACTCGGGTATCGCATGGTCCGAGAAGGGAACGGGGCCTTGCCAACAATTGCCGCGCCTGAGTCTACCCATTGAGCGACACGAGGGTCTTCCTGTCTGCGAGGGCGCAGAATCTGGCCGCAGCTTCAGGTGAGTTGACAACCACGTCACAACGCCGAGAAAACGCGTGGCTGTGAAGATGTGTTAGTTGGTCATAGCAAGTGATTAAAGAGTGGGACAGAACTTTTGCGAAATAGTCCAACTCTCGTCCGTCCTAATTGCTTTTTTACGTCAAGGTGGTGATAGTTGTGTATAGAAGGCGTACACAGAAAACAGTGAAAGGTTCCTGGCAGCCACTTGAAACAGGGGATCGTGTGCAGGACGACGTCAGCACAAGCTGAACAAAGTAGCCATGGGTTAAACGTTGCATGAACACCGCTCATCTCTAAGTAGCTTCTCAAGGCAGAGGCGTGCAACAACAGCCTGAACGGTTGACGAGGCAAGTTCAGCGCCTGGAGTGCCAAGCGCGACCTTGTGAGACAACATTCATTCGTACGTTGAAAGAGATCTTCCGGGTGGCTGTGATGGACATATGCATGTGGAGGCAGATGTGATGTGATGTGTATGATGTGCTGCAAGTGGGTGTGCGTGCCTGCGGTAGCTTGCAGGACTAGCGCGCGGATAGTTTGTTTTGTTATTGCGTCGTCGGGTGACAGGCGATGTTTACCTGAGTAGTAGTAAGCAAGTAAGTAGCAGTAGGCAGACACATTGGGCAACGTATGTATAATGGACTTTTCTTTGTTGTCACGTTAGAATGAGGGCGGTGTGAACAAGACACGAACCAACAGAGCTACCTATCTTGGTAAGAATCCAGGTATCGTTCAGGACGGTGGCCTGGAAAAGGGCCAGCTGCCTGCCTTGGGTACTGACCTACATAGATGCCTGGTAGGCACCTGCCCGGGCAGGTAAGTACCCTGAGTACCACTGATTTTGATATGGCAGGTGCGTGTTACGTAGACTTGACTGAGGGGGGGAAGAAGGAAGGTTGGGCGAAAGAGCTACTATGTATCTACCTAGATAGGTAGTCACGAAGTGGAAATTATATGTAATTTCTGCCAAGTTGCAATACTTGAATGCACAATTTAATGGGATTGAATGCAAGTACGATAGATAATAGCTGGGACGGTTTCTGATTTGCTCCTCAATTTCCTACTGTCCTATCAAGACTTAAGTGCTTGCTTCTCAGGTCTCCTGACCACGCACCATCTTTGAAAACGGTACCTGAGGTCCTGAACACCTAAATCGACCTATGGCAGGTGCCGCTCCATGCGCCTTCGTCGTAAGACTAAGTTAAGTTCAGCCGTTAGTGTTAGTGGCCGCTTACGCACGTCCCCATCCCTGTCTAACCACATATGTCCTTCCATCTCCACCTCTTCCCCTCAACTCCAAGATTCAACGACTTCAATGTCCTATCTTATTGCCTTCGAATGTCCCAGATCACATACATACAAACATACAGTTGCTGCTCTGTCCCAATAACGGCTTCATACCTGATCTTGCCTAAAAAATACCTGGCAAATCATTTGATATATACCAAGTATTAACGAGACTGTGTATTCCTAGTCACACACCGGTCATTCCTTTGGCGAAAACGCAAAGAACGAAGTGCCGAAAAGACTGGCAAACCATTTCAACCTACCTTACCTTGCTGTTGCCGTTTCTACAATTTAGCGCACTTCTCTTTATAAATCGATAGTTCATCGCTGAGCCAATTCGTGTTCGGCGGTCAACAGTTTCAACATCAACTGGAGTCCTCGCGCCGCTTGGCCAGTTCTTAGACTGCCGACCCATCGGGCACACTGGTCACGGCCGATTAAAGAGACCATATCGGCGACCGCACTTCTTACGCGCCGCATTTATCCCTCCTCGCGTTTTGCCTCATCGCCACTTTCTTTTCTGTCGGCTTCTCCGGCTTCCGTCTTGTTCCTTAACCAGAAGTCCACATCGGTGCGTTGTCTGTCACAATTTACACATCAACTGTCACAGCCAGGTCTGCGGAGCCTCAACCAAGCGGCACATGTGACAACTAGTTGACACCTGCTTGACACTTGGTTGCCCTCGCCTCTTGCCTGCGTTTTGCCGGCTTGCTTGAGCTCCACGATTTGGGTCTTCTTGGTCTCAGAAGTTGTCTCGTCGTGCACTCCCCGTCATTCTCACACCCTTGGCCGGTACTCTCCCGACGCCTGTTGCACGCCCAGCATCAACACCAACTTGTGATGAACGCTGTTGCCACATCGCCTGGCCAAGTCACCTCGCAGGTAAATCAAATGTCGCTCGCGTCGCCCCATGACGAGAAGCCCGGCTGTTTAGCTCTAGACGAACATGGAAGAGCACCCAGCCCTGCAACTTCTCTCATTACTGATGCCCGACCAGACGTTGCCCCAATGGATCCCAGCTTCTGTCCAGAGGTACCCCCAGCCTCCTCGGTTGTTGGCACTTCTCCCGTTTCTTTGTTCTTGAGAAGCACTGGGGGCAAGGTCAGACTATCAGAGACCATGGTCCAGTATCAATCTCTCGAGGATCTTCCAAACGAGGTTTTGTTTCATATTATGGGTTTCTTGGACGTCAATGACCTCCTGTCAACGTCGAGGGTAAGTAGCCATCATCTACCGTTAGCAAAAACTCAGTCCACTCCCTGATGATATCTCGGAGATACACATGCAAGCTACCTGACGACCGTCCTGTCCTGATAACCCAAGGTCTCTGATTCTTGAGGCTGATAGAGAACTAGACAAGCCATCTTCTTCGCGATATATCTCAAGCTCCTATCTTGCACCATTACCGGCTCCTGCGAGTTAGAACCGATCTTACATCGCGTCTTTGGTCTCCGTCTCGGCCGTCTCTTGCTGACCTTATTGCTCGCTCCATTTTCAGGACAAATACTTCCATAGTTTCACGGCGCCTGGCCCGATCCTTGGTCTCGATCCGGCTATCTCGACGTTTGGCAGCAAGGCCTTCGGCCGCATCCTTAGTCGAGCGTTCAGTTTTGCCAAAGGAGTGTGTGCCCGGCATGAGCTCAGTGCATGTCGCGCCTGCGATTGTTGCTAAGAAGAAGGCTATCGAGAAGGAGAAGGTCAAAGATGGGCTTCGACAATGGATAGCGTCCCGATGGAGGCGTGAAGTTAGAGAGCGGCAAGATGGTGTAAGAAAATGGGAGGAGAGCCGTGGGGTAGGGCGCGTGTGGAGGCTCCGTAGATTTTGGGAAAGTGTCAGCCGCGGCGAGGATTAGTTATGACCCCGGTAAGTTGGTGAACATGCCTTGTGTGAGGTGAATAGCTGTAGCATGACAGATAAAGTCTTGTTGTGTCAGCTACCAGGCTATTGTATGTTGTGCCATCGCATCTGGTTCCTTTCTGCAGTTCTTTTTGTCAAGTGGTCACGACTCCGGCGAGGAATTGGCGGCTCTCGGTAATGGCTCTCATCCTGTTAGCAGGACTGCTTGTATGATACATTATGTAGGTGGTCTGGTGATGATACAAAATCGATAAACTCCGTCCCTTGCATTGGGCTGCTTCAGGCCGCTGGCGAGCGTTTCATCAACAGGCAATGCTTATTGCTCTTTCAAGCTTGTGATCCTTCTTAGGCTTTTCGAAATCTGAAGCCATCCCAATCATCGTCCTCGTCTTCGTCATCATCCTCCTCGTCCTCCTCGTCCTTCTCTTTGATAACGGGCGTTTCTGAGTTTTCCTTGCCCAGACTCGTCGGTTTTTCAGGTTGGCCATCTTGACTGAAACTCTCACCACGTTTGCGCAACGCTTCTCGTTTCTCTTTCAAGCGCCTCACGCGCGCTTCGAGCTCTTCCATCTCCTCAAACTCTTCCTCCAACGCGCGGGTGGCCTCTTCCTTTTCGTCCTCTAGATCAGCGTCGACCTGGGCGCGTTGCTTTTCTGCCTCGGCCTCTTTCAGGGCCTCTGCAGCGGCTACTTCCTCTGCCGTCATGGCTGGAGCAGATATGACTGCGTCTTCGTCATAAGGAGCTGTTGTAGCGGCGATATCGGCTTCAAATGCTGCCCACTCTGCCTCATCGACGGAGGCTGATGCGGCAGCTTGTCGCTCGTCCGTCGCCAAGCTACTAGGCCGGCGTGAGGGGAGTGTTGTGGTGCCGTTCTGGGTGGTAAGATTGTTAGACTGGCCTCCAGGAGTAGAAGATGAAGAGCCGTCTCGGTGTGCCGGGGTTGCAGGTCGCGATGGAATTTGTAGCTCAATCCCTTGTGATGGTGTCGCCGACGTCCTTCTTGTCAATCGAGGTGGTGTTAAGTTCTGCTCCCTAGAATTATCCCCTTCCAGGTCTTCTGTTTTGTTTCGTTTCCGTCTGCTATCGTTCATATCGATATCTCCATCCCCATCGTCGATGGCCTCTTCGGTATCGTCATGTTTTCGTTTTTGTGCAGATTGTTGGGCATTACGTCCATTTGAGGAGGCTGCGGTTTGGGCTTTGATCAAGCGAGTCTTGTGCGCCTCGCCCCGGACATGTGAGTCCCATAGCGTCTCAGTTTTGATCTGCTCGTGGCAGAGGGTACAGAGCAGTTTGCCTGCTTCGGAGTAGGAGGCGTAAGGGTGTTCGATACGACGAGCGGCGCGCTGCTGCCGTAAAAGAGATCGTACGTCAGACATGGCTATAAAATTGTGGTGGACCGTGGTTTAGGTATAAAGAAAAAGGGTGCTGCAGCAGAAATCGACTCCAGGTCGAGAGAGAATGCGATTGCCGTTGTTAGATCGTCCAATTATTTGCGTAGATAAGGAGCAATGTCTTTCACGGGGAGCAGCATCAGATAAACAAGTGTAATGAGAGAGAGAAGAAGAAGAAAGTGATGAAGAATAGCTATGACGTTGGGGGGTTGAAGAATCAGGGTCGTCAAGAGGGTAACAAGGTGAGGTCAGCAACCACCGACGATTAGCCGGCGCAAATCTAGAGCTCAGGTAATTGTATCCTTGAACCTGGCCTATTGTCGTTTTATCTGTAAAGTTTAATGAAGATCAATGACAATCTTGCATTCAAGAAATTGTGAACATTGTTTACCAAATATTCCATTCTGTTCGTACTAAGGAACTTGGTCTGTGGTTGCTTTCACGTGGATTCCAAACATCCCGTCAGTCCAACTCCTCCCCCACTACTAACTACCTACAAGGGAGCTTTACCCAGGAACACTTGTAGGTGCTCGCTCACTCATAAGAGCCGCATGCCAAACCTTGTCCTGACTCAAAGAGCCGCACTCTTGACTTTTTGACTCGTTTGCTTTTCTCAACTACCTAGTCTGTCCTTCACAAGGTGATCTCGTCGCAGCAGCTCAAAAAAAAAATGGCCGAACAGCAACAGGAGGCCCAGGCCCTCTCCTCCATGTTCCCTAATCCGCCGCCCTTTTGGCAAGAGTTCACACCTGAAAGGATATCGCGGATTCAAGAACTAAGGACACCGTATACTGCCGAGAATGGCGGGGATCCTTTGACGGTTCGTGTGCCTGATGTTCCAGAAGATCTCATCAGTCTGCAACCACCAGCTGAGCCGGCAGATGGGCGCTGGCGCGTGTTTGGTGACCAGTACATGGTAAGTCTTCCCGAGTATGCCTCTTTTATGTGTGAAATCTAACTGTCGTTGTCCAGCTCGATGACAAGCTCCCAACTCTAGAGGATCAGGGTATCACAAATCTCCCCTCATCATCACAGTCCGAATCAAAGGACGCCAAGCGCTTTGACCGCGCTTTTGAACTCAAGCGCCTAGCCAAATCTCTTCTTCTGAACTTCCTTGAGCTTTCTGGCACATTATCACGGAACCCGTCACATGCTGAAGCAAAGGTTCAAGACTTACGTACTCTCTTCATCAATTTCCATCACATTCTGAACGAGTATCGGCCGCATCAAGCACGGGAATCTGTTATCGCACTCATGCAGGAACATCTCGACCGCACGCGTACTGAAACTATGGCTATACGGACGCAAGTGGACAAGGCTCGCCGGGTACTCGATGGCTTGGGAAGCTTGAGCGTGCCTGATGTGCCAACGGCTCTGGGGCAACAGGCTGATGAGCAAAACAGGGATGCGCTCGCGAAACAAAGAGAAGCAGATGTATGGGCTACCACGGATGCTTTATTTACTTGAATAATGGATTATGAAGCGAATGACACGACAATATCCACACCACCAGATTTATTTATTTTTTGCTACTCGGGAAGTCGTAAGGAAATCATCGGCCCTGACAGGCGCAACAGGCAAAAAAAAAACTAGATGAGATGGTCGCTTATTTTGTTTTGTTTGAGCATTTCAGGTCGGACTTTGGCCACGATTGTGTGCATCTGGAATAAGGCCAGCACTTGAGATAAGGACAGGAGCCTAAACACTACACAGAAATATGCGCGTAAACACAGAAACATACAGAGAGGTGTCCAGTGCCAGACGGCCAAGACTCGTCATAAAACTCGATTCAGTCTTTTTGATGGGCTCAAGAGATCGCAGTAGCAGCGAAAGGTTCTGACCTTCATGCGGGTATTTGGAGAAGATGAATACGAGAAAGCAATAACGTTATCTGGGTAGCAGAGGGAGATTGACGTAATAATGTAACCTCAGTAATACAATAGAGAAAGACAACTGTAAATCAGGCCTAGTAAAGCTAAACATTTGCGTTGCCGCGAGACATTATATGCTATAGCTTTGTTGAATCTTTTTGTTATTGTATTTAATTTATAAGGTTATTATCACATCGACTAGCCTTTCCATAGCATCGTAGTTCATTCTTCATAGTCCTTTCAAGTATGCGCCGCCAGAAACGACAGCATTTCCGTATAAAACTCCCGAATTCCATGTTATTCTGTAAAGTGAAGAATGCCTCTTTACAGGATAGTGCAAGGGATGCAGCAGCATTCGTAGTCACCGCATTCGATGCACTTGGTCTTGGTGCCTGTGGCCTCGGAGGGCTTGATGATGGATTCGGCGATTGAAGTGGCGGCGCTGCCAGGACCGTTTCGGTCGTAGAGGCACTTGGAGGATCCGCAGGCCATTTTGGAGGTTGCTTGGGAGTTGTTGACAGGAGAAGGTTTGAGGTGGATATTCGTGTGGTGGCGCGACGGATCTACAGTGAGTGGGCTTCTTAGCTTCTGGACCGCTTCAATGACGTGGGTTCAAGTCGGCAATGCTTACCAGCGTGCAGACGAAGTGAGAGGCTCTGGAGTTTAAGGAGAAGAAAGCTGTCGGGTGTGAGATTGAGAGTGAAATGAAGTGAAGGTGAGGGTTGGGTTAGAGTTAGACTTCAAGCTTGGGCCATGAAATGAAC
Organism: Fusarium graminearum PH-1; assembly: GCF_000240135.3. Lineage (NCBI taxonomy): Eukaryota > Fungi > Ascomycota > Sordariomycetes > Hypocreales > Nectriaceae > Fusarium > Fusarium graminearum. The sequence continues at coordinate 2,011,356 of NC_026476.1, forward strand.
CATGGAAGACGACGTCTGCCCGCTTGTCGCTCTCCTATTGTGCGGATACGTACCTTGTTCCTACTATTTTGGGTGCCATGATTGCGTCACCAAAGAGTCCTTGTTGTGGGGGTGGGTTTCAAGTTTCAACGTGTGCACCCTGGATTTGATCCGATGTCCCTTGGCAGATATAGATCCTTCAAGCTACAAGCTAAGCCTCAACAGCTAACGTATTCAATCATTCGAACGCGATATGAATCTCCATTACTGGCAAACCATTTCTCAACTACTAGACTAGATGATTAAAGACACTATCTTTGCAAATAGTACATGAGTATTGCTTGCTCGCCCACTGAGAACAAAGGCGGATCATCAACTCAGCACCTTGATAGCTGGTTGAAGCCTTAAATAAGAACATCTTCCCACTTCATCTTCTGAGCGACCACTATATTGGCTTCGTAGATAGGGTCGAAATTCACCCATCTGAGTTGTAGGAACGGTAGGATATGTAAGAACTTGAACGGCCTGAGGCCTTGGCCAGTTCAGTCCATTTCTCTATCACTTCGTCCTCCAAAGTGAATCGCTCGTCGATACATCGCCACTTGACTATGATTCGGTGATGATCTAGGGTGCAACGGAACAAACATCCAAATCCATCGCTGGCATTCCATAGTTCCAGAGTCCGCAGTGCAGGTAGGTGCCATACTGCTTCAGTGACGAGGGACAAAAACCCTGTCACTGTTTTTTGTTTCGATCCGTGGCCAAGGTACCTTGTCATGAAAGCTAGGTTCTGAAGCTTGGAGTCCTCGCGCCTAGTGCATATCAATTCAGCGAAAACCCCAAGCAGCCAGCTATTGCTATCATGTGGGAGGCAGAACTGGGTAAAAGCATGACAAGTATAGGCCAAGAGCATCGTTAATGGAAGGTCCACGATGTCACAAGGACCGGAATACCCACCATAATCTCTGTGTAGACGGAAGACAAAGTACTGGAGACTGGCAGGAATAGCCGGTGTCAACCTCGTGGCAAAATCTGGTCTCAGTCGTTAGTTGTAACGATTTCATATATGTTTGACATATGATTCAGTTTAAACATACCATTTAAGAAGGCTTCCTCTTGTTCTTTTGTAAAACCTCTCTATCTCACAAAATGGAATGATTCCAAAGCTCTGAAGCATTTGCGAAACAGTGTGGCGATAGTTTTCACTGCAATACTCTTTCGGGAATCCCAACGTAGAATCAAGCCCTTCACAATGGGGGTCTTTGGGAGATTGCGTGATGTATTCGAGCAGAACTGGTCTTCCTCCACCAGTGCTAACTTCAACTCGAGCGGCGTGCCATGGAGTCGTTTCGTCAGGCCTAGAGTATCCAAAATACGTCGTATATCTCTGGATGACGTGTATCTTGCTTTGTTTGTCCTGCAAAACTCCAAGAGTGTAGTCGTCGGCTGTGGGTCGTCCTCAAACCGGAGTGGGTAGTCATCGTAAAGCTGAATTATGTTGCCGTGGAATCCCTAATCACTGGGTGAGTATGCACGAATCTCGGGTGTGAGCCCTCCTCTATGGCCCTCCCAAGAAGACAGTGACTTGAGAAGAACTGCCATGGTTTTCGTAAATGTCCTGTTGTTCCTGTTCTCAAGGTGTCAGCGGTGTCTTAAGCCTGGAGAAAAGATGTTACTAACTGGGCAACGATCGTTTCACTCTCTGGTTTGTCTGCCACACTCAGGTCGTATGTTGCAACCTTGATAGTAAGCAACACATTAGTTATATAGTTCAACCTGATGACGTTCTCTCCCAGAACCATTCTGGAAAAGGTACACAAATCAGCCGCTTCTAGATCCATGCGTCGAAACGTTTCTCTCTCGAAAAAGTCTTGCCACTCTCTGGACACGGTGGCTAATAAAGATGCTCGAGGGAACCCGCGTTTGACGGTGGTTTCTTTGAGTCCATATTGAGGGACGATAAATTGTAGAGTTAGGAGACGAATTTTTTGGAGGCAATAATCTCCAATAGAACGCCACGATGAGTGTTGTAGTGTGTACAGATGAAATTTCTTTTTACGTATGGGGGGCAGCTCAGATTTTACATCTTCAAGAATACTCTAAATTCAAACTTTAGGCATCAGCAATAAAGATGTCACTCAGTGTTAGTAAAAACAATGGATAACTTAGATACTGGAAGTAAACTTGCATAAAATTTAGTGAAGATTTAATGTAGAATCGATTTAGACTATTATGTCGCAGGTCTTGACTGTCTGTAGTTCACTATCTGGCTAGGCTTTGCTAGAGAATAAGACGACTTGGAGTAAACGAATCTGATAGTTCGAACCATAAAGAAAACTAACTCCCCACAGCCATTTCAAAGACGTGAGTCAACAGAAGATAACCGAGTACGTGTACGGCCAAAGGTTGTTCTCCTGTATCTATGGACAACTATGTTTCTTATGCTTCATTTGCTAGACGAAAGGTAGGGACTAAGAGACAACAGACGAAAATACTGATCATGTCTTAGGCCATATAAACACTAAAGCTGGTCTAGCATTTTTATCAGCCACGAAATCAGTACCGGTTTTTATTCGACCTACCTGCTAGGTCATTCATTTACTACCTACCTAGCGGGAGGAGGTGGGGTCTAGGTCATGATTGCTGCATCATAAAGATAGCATGTTTTTGCCCCTTGATGATTTTTCAGATTTAACTCTGACCTTATAATGGATTAGATATAAGCTTTTAGGAAAGAACAGATTAATAGGCAGTTAGGCTATCTTTATGCTATAATCTCTGTCAATTGGCTATTCCTTTTGAAATCTATTATCTATTAAGATCGATCCTTCCTAAGAGAGTGTATTTATTGTATCGAAATTCACCTCTATTTTAAACCCCCCCTCACCCGGGTAGGTACCTAGAGAGTTGACTTCATATAACCAACTGATGAGTGATATCGGCGAGTGTATACCTCGTTAAAATGGTATTTCGCATAACCATCAAACTAACCATTCAACAAAGGTTCCATGCAAACATCCAACATACTCTTTGTACACTAGTCGTGGCCATTGATTATCTTCCTCTTCATTATCCTCGTCTTAAGGGGAATTCTCTTTATCCTCCACTTCCTCTCTCTCCTTATCTTCCTCCTCCCTCTACTTCTCTTTCTCCTCTTTCCCCTTCTTCTTCTCTTCTTCCTTCTCCTTCTTCTCCTCAGCCCTGGCCTTAGCCTCAGCCTCGGTGTCCTTCCTCGGTATATCAAGCGGCACTGGGGGGAGGGGGGGAGTTAGGGGGGCTGGGGGGAGCAGAGGGGAGCTGGAAGCTGGGGCGGGAGTTGTCATTGTCTTCGTCGTCGTCGTTAGTGTTGTTGTTGTTGTTGGTCTTCTTGTTGTTGTTGGTATGTGTAAGGTCAAAGTGAAGCAAGCTCTGGCACATACCTACCTAGGTAGGTGAGCATAAATAATATACAAGCTGGATGCTCCTGATCAGTGCTCCTTTTTGTAAATAGCGATGGATAAATAGATTGGGAAACTACCTACCTACCCCAGTGAGGGGGGTCTAGAATAGGGGTGAATTTCGACATAATGAATATACTCTCTTGGGAAGGATCGATCTTGATAGATAGGAAATTTCGAAAGGAACAGTCAATTGACAGATATAACAGCATAAAGACAGCTTAACCTTTAGTGAAGCTTTAGGAAATGCACAGTAACTTAGACTATTGTATCATAATTATTTAATCTACAGCATCGTCCAGATGAAGATATATATATATGCACATGCTTAATGACTTCAAAGTCCACCTCACTCACTACCTGCGTACAAGCAGATAAAGTCACACATAAAGAAATAGAGCCATGACTAGGTCACTACATTGCTTTTCACAAATCCAAGAATTTGTCATTCCATCTGTAACAATGAATCCTGTGCCAACTAATCATATATAAAAAAGAGAGCCAGTGACACTTCTCAAAACGCCTTATCACCAGACTCCCACATGCCGTTACTGGTATCATTGAGTTATGTTATTTGCCTTCCGTATATCCGGTCATACTGATCATGGTGCAACGGCTCCTCCGTTCTTCTCGCCTGTCTCCCTCTCTAGCAAAATACCAAGATGCTGAAGATCGTCGCGCGCTTTGGGGTCGCGCTCTAGAACTCTTCTAACAACTTCCCACTCTTTGCGGGCCATCTGGTACGCTTGGGGCAGAATAAACTGTACAGTTGGTACGTTGATCAAAGGTCCAAGCATTTCCTGGGCCGCAAGCATGCCCGCTTGTTGGGCCTGATGCTTCTGTGCGTCCGTCACTTTCGGGGGTGCCACTGGTGGTGGCGGTGGTGGTTGAGGTTTAGCGTAATTTGGCGGTTGCGGGATGGGTACAGGCGTCTGAGTGGTAGACTGCCACTGGGCCGGGGACGATTGCTGTGGAAACCCTCCTTGAGGTGCTTGAGGGGTTGCCGGCGAGAACGCAGGACCAGCAGACGCTGTTGAGTTACTCCTCTGTGCAGGAGCGGCGGGGGTCGGTGACCCTACGCCAGTGGCATCCTGCTGAATGGCAAGTCCATCCTTGAGGTGTTTAAGTTGCTCAGGCTCAGTATGATAAACAAAGACAGCTAGCAACATAGGCTCGTCGCGCACCCGTGGAATTTTGTTGTCAACCAAGTTGAGCATAAACTCAGGATAATTATCCTCCCCTGGCGGGACTGGCACTAAATAAGTGTCCCGAACGTTGGCTTTAGATTTGTCTCCGATGACGCCGTAACGCTTCTTATCAGTAAAATATTTCAGAAGAGCAAGGAATTCAGCATGCGCAACTGGGGATACGGGTGTGAGGGACACAACGATGATGTCGGTTGATTTACTGTAGCGAAGGCCACAGAGATATTCGATAGCAGCCTGCTCCGTAATACGGCCAGCCACAGCCAACCTCTGAGGGATCAAATCCGACCACGGTCCAACTGAGGCAAAGTTTGCACCACCAATGTACTTGGCTGTTGCTTGGAAATCAGCAATCGAACTCATGGCAAGCGAGCCACGCCACACAACGTCAGGGTCTTGGGTCTCCTCGGTGGGTGAGTAAGGGGGCGATTCGTTTTCGTCTTGAAGCATGCGATCCACATCAGGATCTACACCGGGACCGTTAGCTCCAGTCACCAAAGCCGAAGACCTGCGGTTTTGAGATGCGGTTGGAGATTTGACGCTTGAGAAAACCTTTGCGATATCAAAATCGGCTTGACTTGGTGACCGTTGCTTGTCATCGCTTCGCTGTGGGTGTGAGGCCAAATCAGGCTGGTCGTTAGCCGTGGGCTCCTTTTTAACATGCTGAGGGTCTGGGCGACGAGGCCCTGGAGGGAGCGGTACGGCAGAATCGTTGACAAACGTTTCATCATCGACAACCTCTTCGCCCTTATGGGTTCTTCTGACGCGAGGTCCCGTTTCGGAAGTATAGAGTATTGATTGTTTCTCAGCCCTGGCCTTCATTTCTGCGGTCTGCTTCTGCATCTCTGACGAGGCAAGCTGCTCTGAAGTCATGGTTGCCAGCATTGTGGGAGACAGAGTCTTGTACACAAGTCCCTGGCACAACTCCGGGTTGTTCTTCAAATTGAAGCTCAACGACTTGATTTGCTGGTTGTACTCTTTCTGTCCCTTGGGTGTGGGGTACGCATCGTATACACTACGTTCAATCTGGAGGGCGAAAGTCTCTGACATAGACTCAACTGAGCTCTCTTCCTCAAGATGAAGATCACCATGCTTTAGCATTGACGCCAGAACATAACTTGTGGACTTGCTCAGTGCTTTTACAGGTCCTGTCCTAGAGCCAGGTAGATCCGCGATCGTAGTGGCGAGGTCATCCGGTGGTGTATATGAAACGGGAACAGGTGCAGTTCCGTTTTCTGACACACGACGTATCTTAGCCGACTTAATGATTAATTTGTTAGCATCAACAATACCATATCAGGGGATGTAGTAACATACCTTGCCATCCGCATCCTGAGAATCCTCACGGTTCTTTCGCTTCCCAGCCTTTGCGTCCTTCTTGTCTTTCGATGTGTCCGGTGCAGGAGACGACTTGACCTTGGACTTATCTTCTTCCTTAGTCTCGCTGTGCCGCTTGCCCTTCCCTTTGCGCCCACCACGTTTCTTCTTCTTGGACTCCTCCTCGTGTGCTTTGCGCCGGGCTTCCCAGGGCTTTTCTCCTTTAGCTATACCATCGAGAAGCTCCTTGTGATCATCTGGTCTGCATTGTTCGCACCAGTAATGGTCAGGAATCTCATCATCGAATGAGCTTACTCCCACGCATACATTATGTTGCCATGCGCCGCAGGTTTCGCAAGCGATCCAAGCTTCGCCGGAATCTTCATCTTGTTCTGTGGCGCCGCAGACACAGCGGATCAGCTCATCCTCCTCCTCCTCTTCTTGTTCCTGCTGTTGTTCATGCTCCTGCTCCTGCTCATGTTCCTGTTCCTGTTCCTGTTCCTGCTCTTGTTCTTTGGCCTTCTTAGTTTTCTTAGTTTGTCGCTTCTTCGGCACAGTCGCAGGCTCAAGCTCGTCGAATGACTTGGTGTGTTGGCCTTTTGTGGCGCGTACCGATCGGCGGGGTTCTGCTTCGCCTGGATCGTTGCTGTTAGTTGATGCTTCAGAACTCTTGGTGTAGGAGGAATTGGGGCGATTTGGGTCCGCAAAAGACTGGGAAGGCTTTGGGGAATTGGCGAGTCTTTGTCGCTTACCAGACATGGTTATAAGTTGAGTCAGTGCTTCGCAGCGCAGATTTTGGAAGTGCGACGCGTATCGGTACCGAACGGCGTGGACCGATGAGGTAGTGGTGTTGGACAGATTTCTACTATTGCAACAAAGTGCAGGATGGTGTGCGCCCTTATACGGGCATTGAAGTAATTACGTGGGAGATGATTGAAAGTCACGACTATGTCAAGAACAGCTTCAGGTTCTTCCCAGCTGATCCACGCGCAGATGCTTGTCTGTCTCTTCAACCTCTATACGTCTTGGCGCAAAGAGATATTCCAACAGTGTTGGTACACAGGAATTTCAGATATGCCCGTGGTGAAAAGCAAGGCCGTTTTTCGGTATTTGTAAGCCGGTCGAAAGGCGTCACCGACTGAATTAAGATTGCGCGACAAAGCTGGTGTTGATGTCAATCGAGTATCAGTAGGATGCTGCGGGTCGCGTGCCGAGTCTGAAAGACGCGCGCACTGTAAAAGTTAAGTTGCTTGAAAGAAACTCAAACTGTCGCAAAGAGAAGTACAAGACAACGGTTTTACTTTGGGTTGACTGGTAAGGTCGTCTTGTCGGTTAGAAAATCGTTCAAAAAGATGATGATGTTGATGATGCAGAAGAAAAGCTGCTCTGGTGCTGAACACTGGAGGGGGGAAGGGAGCTATGCGGAGGAAGGTATGAAAACTTCGGCACTAGAACGAGGTTCCGCCGCTCATGCCCTACAGCGGTTGAAGTGGTTGGGTGGCAGGTGGCAGGGGACCAGGATAAACTCACGCTTGTGACAGACAATTCAATTCGGGAAGTTGCTTGTCTCTGTGTGTCCACTCCGCCAACACTATTTGATGCCTGATTGTGGCAAGAGTCTTGCCTGAGAAATAAGCCATCAGTCACCAAATGTCAGCAAGCAAGAACTTGAATTAGTCATTAGTGAACATTCAGCCTTGCAGCTCAGACTCTAATTAGATTGGCTGATGATTACCCAGTGGCTCATGCCTGAGGCAGGTATTTTGCAGCCTCCCCACAGGTAGCAGCTCACCAGCAGAAAGCTAACGCGGCGCGGCGGCCTAGAGCTCCGTTACAGGTAACCAACTGGCGTGGGCTGCACCGACGTAAACGAATCCACAGCCTCAACTCCAACAACCAGCCAGATCCTCACCATCACCGCAGCTTTCTGTCACTATTCGCCTGGGCTTTGTTAGAGATCCCTTCTTTGTTAACAATTCCAATTTCGACGTCTGAAGGTTTTCGCCATGTCTCGTCGTTACGATTCCCGAGTGCGTTGGCCCTTGAAGCTCCAGCCAGTACTGGAAGCTCTCCCACCTACCTAGGTAGCTAACCGATATCCACAGACAACCATCTTCTCACCAGAGGGCCGTCTTTACCAGGTCGAATATGCTTTAGAGGCTATTTCACATGCAGGTACCGCCATTGGTATTCTGGCCAAGGATGGTATTGTCCTCGCCGCTGAGCGAAAGGTCACCTCAAAGCTGTTGGAGCAGGACACTTCCGCTGAGAAGCTCTACATCTTGAACGAGTGCGCAACCCCTCCATGCTAATGCTCCCTTGTTCAGGATTTCCTGGCTAATATATATCATCTGTTCAGTAACATGATCTGCGCTGTTGCTGGAATGACCGCCGATGCCAACATCCTTATCAACTATGCCCGACAAGCCGCTCAGCGATACCTCCTCACCTACAACGAAGACATCCCCTGCGAACAACTCGTACGCCGACTCTGTGACTTGAAGCAAGGCTACACTCAGCACGGTGGTCTACGTCCGTTCGGTGTGTCCTTCATCTATGCTGGCTGGGATCCTCGACGACAATTCCAGCTCTACCTTAGCAACCCTTCCGGCAACTACGGTGGCTGGAAGGCCACAAGTGCAGGTGCCAACAATGCAAGCGCGCAGAGTCTCCTCAAGCAAGACTATAAAGAGGATTGCACTTTGAAGGAGGCTTGTGGTATGGCAGTCAAGGTTCTTAGCAAGACGATGGACTCGACTAAGCTGAGCAGCGAGAAGAGTACGTTCTGCCATCAGATCATTTACAGTTAATTACATTGCTGACATTTTGATTCAGTTGAGTTCGCAACAGTAGGACAGACCGAGGACGGCAAGATCTACCACCGCCTGTGGAGCGCTGATGAGATCACGGCGCTGTTGAAGGAGCACGATCTGGCGAAGAACGAGGAGACAGAGGAAAAGTAAGAAACAAGGCAATAGATTATTGATAGATGGGGTGAAAGGAAAGGAATGCGGGGCTCCTCTTATCTGCCCCTGTACAATAATATCATGAAATGACCATACAACGAGACAAGACGTAACCTGGCTCTTGACCTCACCAAAGTCTATGATTGTCGTTGAAGGATAGCACGGTTCGATGAAAAACGCTATGCAAGATGGATGACATTGAGTCGTCTCGAACAAGCACGCAAACTATGCCTAATTCCCCAATATCAGCGTCGCGAACCTCTCAAGTTGTCCATCTCGAATCCTACATCTGTCCCTCTTGCGGCCTCCTCATCATCGGTGAAGCGTTGCCAGCCGGGCTGGGTATCGACTCCTGGTCGCGGATACGGCTCGTCACACTTTTGGCTAGACAGTCGAGGCCAGTGGCGTCTGTAGCTCCAATATGCAATACTCATGCCCAGAGCCGAGCCGACGCAGACGTCATAAACGTCGTGGCGGTAATCCTCACATCGGGAGATGGCGACCATGCCAGCTCCGATGAGCGGTAGAAGGCAGACCAATGCCCGGCTCAGGTCACGGCCACCGGCTGCGTAGCGGAAAACATGGAGTTGTCCAGCAAGAAAAAGGCTGAGAAATCCCAAGCCTGCGAATGAGAAGGACGAATGGCCAGAAGGGAATGACCGCCACCCCTCTTGGAGGATATGTCCGTCCTCTCTCGTGCATACGTCGATGGTAACAAGAGTATTGGCCTTTGTGCCAACTGCAGGCTGGCAACGGTCCAGTAAGTCGGGTCGAGGCCGGCCAACAGCGTTCTTGATGATGTCAGTGATGAAGGATGTGAGTACGATGGAAATAAGGAACGAAAGGTAGGTGACTTCATGCTTGGCAGCTGGTGCTCTTGTGGCTACGTTGAAGGCAATGAGGACTCCCAGCGGTATGAACAGGGCGTATACAAAGTTCATGACTATTGAACCATATTAGTTGTGATCAAAGAGGGTGAGTCTCGACGTTTCAAACGTACAGACGGGAACACGCTCATGAACCGCATACGGGTACGAGATTTGAAGATCGTTGATGAAGAACATGCGATGAAACGGATCGACGAAGAGAACTGTCTGTAAATCTGTCAGCAGCGATGCTCTCTTGCAGAATGACAGAATGTGTTGTACAGACCAGGATCCAGCCAGCTAGGAGAAAGAGAAAACCGACGTAATCAGGCGCATGAGTTGTCTGCAAAGAGTGAGTCTCCATTTGGCGCATATTTGACTTGGATATTTTCAGACCTTCCAGTACCTTCGTAAGAAGGAAATAGGCCCGCCAGACGAGCCATAGTTTTGAGTCGGTGCCATGATTGATTATCGTGGTTGAGAACGTGTATGAAGGCCGGGATTGATGGAATACGGGCGGACTGCAAAGACGCATGAGACTAAAAGTCGCTATCTTGTCGCAGGCTCATAGGATTATGGAGAATATTTGTCTTTACTACCACGACATATCGTCAGTGACCAGGAAGAGTTGGAAGATTGTAGTCGATGATGAGGTTGGACATGTTGCCCAAAGCGGGAATAAGGGGCCCTGATCTTGGAATTCCTGGGGCCATCCAAACTAATAGAGGCTTCAAACGAACCACCAATAGCATCAGCATCTCGAGACAAAGGCTGTAGCAAATATATAATAAATATTAACCTGGCATATTTCGGCTTCAGATAAGGTTTTCAATGTGATTTTAGAATCCTATCATTTTTGTCCCCCGGTACCTTTTGACGCCCTTCCTACTTCTTAAATTGTCACCAAGATGGTGGAGGTTTAGAACACAATGCAGTCAATTACAACCTTTGATGCAAGCTTTCGTCATACCAACACTACGCCTTTATTCGGGAATCGAAAGAGTAACTATAGAGAACTGTAGAAAAAACCATATCACGTTCGAACCTCTATTTAGAGGAAACATGACTCAAGTTCAAGATTCTTAACTGTACCTAAACTCAAAAGAGCTATAGGGTAATCAAAATATCGCTAGGCCCAAGCTTCTTTGGACTTTGAGAATCGTCAGAGAATCATTTCGCAACTTTCTTCTTAGTGCTCTTCTATCCAACTTTACTACCATCAAGCGATTTTTGCAGACAGGACCTGCGCGCTTTAGGCTACGACGACTACATCATCTGGGACATACCTGGATATATATTGTTGTTTTTATACTGTCCCCCGATATTAAAGCCTGATGTCATAGTTTGCGACGCGTGCGCCGAACGGAATGCTCAAGTCGACACATACACCCTCGGCAGCTGCACTGGCGCCGCTGCCTCCAGGATGGAGTGAGCATACAGCGCCGACAGGACACACATACTATTATAATGAGGGAACGAAAGAGTCAACATACAAGCGACCGGGAGTTCAGCCTCCTCCGCAGCCTGCGCAAGCATCACTACCTGCGTACTCTGCATATGGTTCAATACCCTCTCTAGCCGATCCAAATGTCGCCAATGCTTATATGGCGCAATTCAACCAAGATAATAATGGACAAAGACAACACGGTTCACGAGGCGGACATGGAAGTGGCCGCGGGGGTTTCGAAGGTCGACCACGTCCGCAACCGGTGGATAAGCCGAGGAGGAAAGAGCCAATTCCAGGCCACGAGCCGTGGATTCTGGTCTATACCAAATACTCGAGACGATTTGTGTATAACCCTGTCAAAAATACCAGCTACTGGCGCATACCAGAGAAGCTGATGCCCGCCATTTTGGAACTTGACAAGGCACGACTAAGAAAGAAGGCAGCAGGCGAGTCGCAAGAAGAGACGGAAGTGAAGCAAGACGATAATGTGGAGGAAACACCAGAGAAGACTGCGACAACACAGAAGGCAGATGTCCCCATGACAGGCCTAGACGACGACAGCGAATATGAAGAGGTTGAGGTGACGGACGACGAGGGCGAAGGCCAGGGAGACGACGGTGATGGGGAACATCCGTCTAAGAGGCAGCGGACTGCAGATCCCGATATGGACGATGACGCGCCCTTGGAATTCACAGAAGCCGACTTTGCAGCACAATTGCAGGCCATGGGAGAAGACTACGGTCTCGAACCGGGCGATTATGATGATGGCAATGCAGAGGAATGGCCGGAAGGCGCCGAGGGAGTGCCCCTATCCGAAGATGATGCCAAATATCTGTTCAAGGATCTTCTGAATGACTTCAACATCAACCCCTACAGTCCTTGGGAGAAGCTTCTGGAGGAAGGCAAGATCATCGACGATTTGAGATACACCGCGCTTAGCACTACGAAAGCACGCCGAGACTGCTGGGATGAGTGGACGCGCGAGAAGATCGCAGAGTTGAAGGAGCAGCGAGCAAGGCAGGAAAAGCGGGATCCTCGTATTGCTTACATGGCATTCCTTCAAGAAAAAGCGACCCCGAAGCTGTACTGGCCCGAGTTCAAGAGGAAGTACAAGAAGGAGGACGTCATGAAAGATCACAAGATCACGGACAAGGATCGCGAGAAGGCGTATCGAGAACACATTGGGCGGCTGAAAATGCCCCAGTCCAAACTCAAGTCCGATCTGACTGCCTTGCTCAAGGCCCAGCCCGTACACCTGCTTAACAACAAGTCGCTATCTACCGGCTTACCCGACCCGGTTCTCACCGACATTCGTTACATATCCCTCGAGCCCAAGATCCGCGATCCCCTGATCGAAGCTTACGTGAGCAACCTACCTCCCCCACCCGAGGACCTGGATGCGGCAATGGAGGACGAAGAACAGCGAAAGTTGCGCGATGCCCGAGAAAAGCGCGAGAAGGCGCTCGAGTTAAGAAATCGCACAGTGGAAGAGCAGAGAAGGAAGCGGGAACGCGAGGTGGCGGCTAGTAAAGCTAGATTGAGAGATGAGGAAAGAGAAATCGAGATGGCCATGAGAGTAGGCAAACAGGGTCTACAGAGCCAACTGGTCGTCATGAAGGATACGGAAACAGAGTCCTGATGAAGATGATTCAGTTGTCTATCTGTCTAAATAAAGTATTTCCAATCTTGGCAATCAATCTCTAACAATATCTGGGTCGTTGTATCTAATCACAGTCCATACATGAAAGTGAACTTTTTATCCGCGTAGCGACGGTCATTGAGCCTCTCGCTCTCAATCTCTTCAGGTGTCATGGTGTCCAATATCGCCGTCTTACGCTTGTTAACCGCTGCAAGCATGAATCGATATGAAACATATCCGACCAGCGCGATAGCTAGAAAGCCCAACGTGATATAGAACGGAAGCTTATAATGGGGCTTGTAACGCTGTCGGTACAATTGTGCACCGATCACGCCTCCAAGGTTACCGAATCCGTTGACACCAAGCACAAGCGCTCGCTTGCCAGGCTCTGGTGTGTTGCCGCTGAGCCAGGCCATGGTAAGGGGAGCAGAAATGTACACGCCCGAGAGCAGCACGCATAGTGATATATACTGCCCGGTTCTTGAGGTAATCGTGACGGTAAGGATTAGGCCAACAATTCCGATCACTAAACCGCCCAGAATATGATAACCCCGCTCCTTGTGATGGTCGGAGCTGAGGGCAAAGATGTAGAGGCCAAGAGCGCCACAGACAAAGGGAGGGACAGTCATCTAATGCCTAGTTAGTCGAGTCCAATTCAAGTTTCTGTTCAAGCATGACATACCAAGTTTGCGAGAATAGACTCGTATCCCAACCCCTGAACAACAAGGGGCAGGAAAACCGAAAAGGCACTGCTGGGCACACTGGCACAAATGTTTAGCACTAGGACAGTCCAGAGCTTCCAGTCCTTAAGCGTCTCGACGAAATCCCTCTTGCTCAAACGATTCTTTTCTATACCATCTTCACTGTACTCGTGCTCGACAAATTCGGCATTATCTTGTTTCATCCGTTCGACTGCAAGCTCTCGTTCGTCTGGTCGAAGGAACCAGGCAGAGCCTGGACCTTTGGGTAGCCATAGCCAGGCGACGATGGCAAAGAAGCAAGTTAGAGCCCCCTCGATTAGGAATAGGTACTGCCAGTTCTTGAGGCCGCCTCCACGGAGGTGGAAGATTCCGTATGCTTGACTAAAGTCAGTTTTTGCACTACCCAAAGTTGAGTTTGGAACCCACAAATTGAGCCGGAGAAGGCACCGGCAATTGCGTATTGTCCATAGAAAAGAGCAAGTCTGACACAGAAATCATATCGTGGGTAAAAGAATGACAAGTACGCCACGGCTGTGGGATAAAATCCCGCCTCGAAGGCTCCAATGAGTAATCGTGTAGCAATGAGTGCCCCTGGAGTAAAGTCAGAAACAACCAATGTCAAAGAATGAGTAAACTAGAGAAACAAGGTCAACGTACTGCGTCCTCTAATAAAAGCCTGGCCGATAGTCACTGCACCCCAACCAAACTGTCAAGTGTTAGCTAGTTCTAGATAGTTGCGCTTGACTTGTCAACTTGCCATCAGAAATGGGATCCAATGCTTAGCACCAATATACCGCCCAGCAGCGGCAGAAAAAGGCTGGAGGACAACAAAGGTAACAAAGAATAAAGATACAGCCTCATTGAGGTCATCAGGTTCTGCTCCTATGTCGGTAGTAAATCCTAGAATAATTCTGTCAACTAATCTGAGTAAGAAGAGGAGGGGGGTAGTTGTTATACCTTGTGTTTCGGCATTGCCAACATTACCTCGGTCAAGGCCATTGAAGAGGTACAGGAGAGACAGGAGGGGAAGGAGAGCAAAATCCAGCTTCTGGTTCAATGCTCGACTTCTTTCCTTGGTGTCGTCCATTGAGGCGGTAGCGGCATGGCTGGATTGCGTCTTGCTTGATTCTGTTGACTGGAAAACATTTTGGTCGGTCATATTGACGGTAGGTAATTGTAGTCCAGGCAGAGGAGGGGAACGAATGGCTTTCCTCATAGATCGAGAAAAAATGGGACAAGTTGTTCGTAGTGTACTATTCAAACTCCACGACCAGTCTTTAGGCGTCCTCGTCTCATTCATATACACATCTGGTTAACAGGCAGCAAAGATCCTTAACGCTCCTGCCCATATTGAGATTCCGTGATAACTTCGCCCAGATGCCTGAGGTCCAGGATTGCTTTGGGGCTTATCCAACGAGACACCATCCTACGCCTTTCCCAAGGAACTGGTAAGCGTGATCCATGTGAAGGCCCGATCCGGGTGTCATCTTGTTTGTCAACATCGTTCAAAATCAAGGTTTGTTCTCGACCTATCATGAAGTAAGAATCTGACAGCAGACCAAACGCTCGGGATTGAGGCTGACAGGAAAGTGCCTCGAATAGGCATATGGTAACGCCACTGATGCAACCTTGATCGGGGTTGCATGAGCTCTTTGACACCCACTGACCGCATCTTTAGCCTGCATACCAGGCACTTTAGTAGTGATGAAGGGCTATGTGAGTGCCAAAGAGTAGCGGGGATGCGGCAAAGGAGCACCATCTTTGACTCATCACCAAGGAGCGGGATTCGCATAACAGTCACCAAGCGCCTCCACAATTATGCGTAAAACAGGAAACCGATTATTATCAGTTTCCCGTGATGACCGAACCATGTAGCTAGTGATCTAAGTCACTAGATGGCGTGCGGGCTGTGTCGTTAGGGCTGTAAGGCTGACATATACCCCGGAATCAGGGATCCTTCGCGCTGCTTACTGAGAAAGTACTGTCGCACCCTAGAACCCAGTGTTACGCCTTGGCTCGTACAAGAGCTTATGAATGATGGAATGAGCCTTCTAGAAAATGAACTCCAGGCGATTATGTTGCCGAATCGAGCAGTCGACCGCCCCCAAGATCCGTCACTAGCACGGCATAACTCCCCCTCTGTAACAAATGTTCCCACTGAGATTCACCGGTACTCCACTTGAGCCTTTGATTGAAACGACTGCAGCAGGATAATGGATACAGAAGCCAAGACAGTGTTAAAAAGACTCAAGGCTCAGAACTCACGACTGAAGAGGCAAATGTCAGACAGTCTCCACAGCTACATTGATTCCATCAGGTTCCCGCACGGTGAGCGTGAGCCCGAGAGCTTGTCAGACCTTCCAAGGCAGCAGAGAAGATGAAAAAGGTTGAACACCACTGCCCATTGGCCCAAGGACAGACAGGAGTAATGTAACTCTTCATATTGTCGGGGCTAAGCACCATGCTTGGATTTGGCTGACTCGCATTTGTTTGACTCGGACTTGGTTCTCATAGATTGGTAAAGCATTGGTCATCTTTGCAGCTTCCTCTGCGTATCTCGATATGCCCATAGAGTCGGCCACGCCATATTTATTGATATAATGATCAATCAGATCAGCTGGCACCCACTCAAACTAGATGTTATTGACATTGACTTGACGGTGGGGACCCTTGAGGGGAGCTGAGTGCTTTCCCCAAGCTTGCGTAACCTCTTGAGGGTGAGTCTCCTCCTGGCCTGGGGGCGAGAAGGGCGATGCTTTCTCTTTCTTAGAAAGGGCAATAAATTTCCCTTGCGGGGCAATGTATTTGGCTGTCAAGATAGTGGATAACGAGCTGACCTTATTGCTAACCGCGGCTGTTTTGTCGATTAGATCCGCTCTGATTAGCATGATGTCGATGCTTCTCGCCGCAACACCGACGCTCGCATCAGCGTGGACTGTCAGATCAAGCATTGGCTTGTTTTCATTGGCAAAGGAAGCAATTTCCTGAGCCATCCTAAAAACTTCGAAAAGCGGGCGCGATTCGAGCACGTGGACGTGTATAGGTTGCGACACCTTCCCAAGAACGTGGGTTATAGCCGATACGATAGTAGAGCTGAAAGGGAGAGTAAGGGTTCTGAGTGGACCGTCTTTTGATAGGTGTTGTCCCAAGAAAGCTTGGAATGACGCGCCAGTTCTCAAAACTGGTAGTCTGTCGGTCCCAAGCGTACTTTCCAAGAGCCATGATGTCGTTGTCAACGCTGGATGGGAGTTTACCCTCAATCGTGCTTAAACATGCCAGAACGTTGTTTAGCATCGATGTGTCCATGCTTTCCCGCCCATTCTTCCATAGGTGCCAGCCAGCCAGCCAATCTCACGTTTCTCCACCATCGGTCCTTGTCAGAAATGTCGATCTTCCTAACAATCACGTCGTTGTATACATGAAGAGCCATACTAGATGCGAGCTGGTGAGCGCCGCTCTCGTGATTGTTATGCAAAGCGACCAAGCCCTGGTCGAGGGTGTTGCCGGCCGCCTCGCTCAGGTCAACACTGAACCACACCTTTTGGAGGCTTTCAAGGATGCACGGAGCTCTTTCAAATTTTTCCGAGTCGTTGATAGCGTCTGGATCGAACCATTCATAGCCTTCATGCTCCCAGTCTATTTTGATACCAGCTTCAGCTCAACCACTGTTGGTCCCTGGCTGGAGGATGAATACCAAAGGATTGCCTGTCCATGCTCTCCCAATCGAGTCACCGATAAGAGAAAAGGGCTTCTGTTTCCGAAATAGGCGTAGAGAATCCTTGGTAAAAGTGTCGTTTCTTCTCAAGTTCTCTCCAGGCTGTGTCGAGTGGATCCGCGTCGGTTTTCTCTACACTGTCGGCGATGCCCGCGTATTTGTGCCTGGGTGGTAGTAAGCACAAATTACAATTATCTGACAATTATAGGAGGAGACAGGGATTACTGGTGAATGTTTACGTTACAGCTCCGGCGGAAGAAAGCAACTTGTGGCTTCTAACTTGAGTCATTCGATGGAAATTGGAAAATGAAGCATGTTACAACGGCTCTGCGCTTGAGAAGTGCCATTTGCGGTAGGAATCTGCAAAACCCTAGCAGTTGGCACTAGCGACGATGACTCAAGATAATAGTGAGCCCGTATTGAAGTTAATCTGACAGATAGACAAATATATCAAGAGAATAATGAGATTGAGCGTGAGACAATCCTTCCACGGATACGAGTCACCCACTTCATCACATGACACTCATGTCACCTTTCTCATAGCCTATTACTTGTTACGCTTCAATAAGCAAGAACAATTGACGTACTAGACAAGGACGACCTCGTTTTGTTTCGTTCTGTTGTTACAAACTCTCCTTTCCAAATGAATTTCTCGATGTACCTATATTGAGAAAGACCTTGGAAAGGTTCGGCATTGATTAATTGGAGACAGCACAATCATCACTCATGTTTGCAATCAAACTACAAAAAGTCCGACGATATTCTTCCATTCAAATTGACCAATACGTCTATCTTTCTGGATTCATTAAATATAATTAACCACCATAGGCCTCAGTATTTCGAAAGTCGTCTACATGGTGTAGATCTAAATGAGATACCCATTGTAGGACTGCCAATCAACATCTATCCACGACACCAACTCATTATATAGCATATGACCTTGATCAACAAGAATCGGTTGCTGCAGTGCCTCTGAAGTCAACTTGTCCGGCCATGATTGCCCCATGTCTACTGTTGTTCGGTTTGCAATTGGATCGTAGGTTGTCGAAGCTTGACTCATGTTGATAGAGCGTGTCGCAGAACTGATATCAACAGGTATGGGGAGTCTCTGCACAAGAACACGGAGGTCTCTAAGAACCGTGGCGCAGTCTCGCCCATAGTTGCTACCCACGCGGCTCTCATCCTCGAACCTGCCGATCACAAAGTCAAGATCGAGTGATCGAGCCTTTTCGGTTCTGGATGACGGACACAGATCTTCGACTAGCTGTTGTAGCATCAACACAATAGCAGCGTTGAATATGAAGTGAAGGCCAGCTTGAAGCAGTTTTCGAGGGCGGTTGACAATCAGGATCTGGCGTGCAAGGCGAATGTTGTGCTCTGCCGAGGCAATGCACCGCTTGAGGTGAGGAAGCTGGGGGTGTGTTCTTAATGAGCATTGGCGAGAGACAAGCTTTTCTGCAAATGATTTTTTGACCAGAGCGAAGAAAACCGGGCGAATAGTCAGGATAATGAGCTACAGATCAAGGTCAGCTATAGTATCGTCAAAAAGAAAGGATTGAGCAAGATACCTGGTTGTAGTGCATGTGCAACAGGCAGGTGGCTGGGTCATCGCTCAGTCCGTTGCTCGAGAGTCGCAAGGTCGGCGGCAGATTTAGACTCCAGGTGTCAAGCATTTTAATTTCTCCTTCAAGACTTTTTACAGGTCTTGCAACATCTTCTGAAGGGGATATGCGATACGTGTTACACACGATGTGACTTGAGATTCGTGAAAGCTCGACGTGCGCCTTGAGACCATCGGCCGGGGGCATAGATCTGTTGGAAAAGTAAGCTAAAGAAACACAGGAGAACAGACATATAAACATACGGAGCGTCGCGAGGGGGTTCTAAACGGATGGCGTCATCCATGATGGTTGGGGGTCTTCCCATCAGGCAACTGAGATAGCGGTCTAGCACATACAACGTCCAAAAGACTCGCTTGCCACTCTCATCTAACCAGCCCCTGTGAGAGCCGTGCATGATGCTGATATGCATGGCTGTGCTCACACACATGTAGGCAGCATCGCGGCGATTCATCTCAATCAAGTAGAATCCCATCAGAGTCAGCGCTGCAACTTCATTAGGTGTAAAACGTGTGATATCAAGAGGATTCCCCAAGAGTATACGGGCCCTGCTGAAGTAACTCTCGCTGAGATGAGAATCTATCGATATATCCTGGGGTGGCATGATTATAGCTTGGGAGACCACAGCGAATGCGGTCTGGTACAGAGCGAAAGGACGGCACTTTTTCAACCGGGTGACTGGCGGATCCCGTTCTAGTGAAGGGATCACAGGTGTCACTGAGAGATTTCCCCACCAGTAGATACCGCCACTTGGCCAGTTTCCGTTACCATCTTGAATAAAGTATCGCAGCTCGGATAGCATAGAATCCATCTCTGGGTGAGTAGGGAACCATGCAGGGTCGACATCACGATCGTGCAAAGGACGAGAGTCGTAGGTCTGATATCGACCAAGACTTGACAAGAACGCACTGCCGTCGGAGCCTGGACGAAGATTCTGGTACGCAAGAGGTAGAACAGTTGTCATGAACTCTTTCAAGTAGTCAAGAAAAGTTGCACCACTCGTCTCGCCGAGGAAGCGCGCATAGCCGTCAGGATCATGTAGCAGACGACCTTCAGTAGCTGTTAAGTTGTCGTCTTCATCTTGCCTCTGGTTCTGAGTCGGTATGGAATGTGCTGGTTGGGGAAGATGTGATCGCGGTAGCCCAAGGTTGAGTTCTTGGACCCGCGCATCTGGAAATTGAATTTGAGACTGAGATTGAGACTGTGAGATTTGCTGGAACTGTCGATGAACGCTGGGATATTGATACTGAGGAAGCTCATGTGTACCCCTGGCGATATGTGTGTGGCCATCTATGGTTGGTATTGTATGTGTAGGAACTGTTGGCCCAACACCATGCCCAACACTATGGCCAGAACCAGATACTGTCCAACCAAGCAATGCGGATAGCTCTTGGCGGCTGTTAGCATCGGGAACCGCGTTGGATATAGCTGCAGGTACAGTATCCCGAAGCACCCGCTCATAGAGATCAACCTTGCGTTTTAGCTCTTGAAGCTCTGAGCGTGTAACGGACACCTTCTCAACAGGAAGAGGATATACACAGTCGCGTGAAGAGGATTGACATTGTCGACACGGGTGCTCACCAGAGCACCTGACTCTTCTCACGTTGCAAGCATTGCACCTTTGAACAAGACATTCGTTAGACTAGACCAATACGTGTTTTGTTCTCCTAGAGAGAGTTTGATACATGCGCGGCGACGTTTGAACAGGCCGCAATCTGGAGAGAGATGACATTGATAGATAATAGACAGACTGGTGATGCATAGCAATTGATCGATAACACCTTTTTGGAGGAGACATCATATATCAACAGCTACGAACCACTAAAAAAGAAAAGGAAATATGCAGAATAATTAACAAAACAACCGAAAAAGACGACTTACGCTGTAGCGACACGCTTGCGGTGTTCGGGAGCAACCTTGTATCGGCGGGGATTGACAGGAAGCCTTCGTGGAACGGAAGCAGCATTAGCATTGGCAGTAGCCGCAGTAGCAGTAGCCCGAAGTCCTGGCGACTGTGCTTCAGCTGCTTCGGTTCCAGTTAGACCAGACTCAGGTTCAGAGTCTTGGGGCCCGAGGGGCTTCATGGCTTAGTCGTCGGGTCGGGTCGTGGGCTTGTGTTCCAAGAGGAGAACAGAACATTCGTCGTATGCTTCCATTGACTGAGAACCAGTCAGCCCCTGTTCAGTTCTGTTCAGTTGCCTTGACTTTTTTGTTGCTTTCCTACCTACCTTAAAGAGCTAGACAAGGATAGTTAGGGGGGATCAAGTCCCTAGGGAATAGTTAGGTTAGCAGTTTTTAGGTAGGATTCCCCACGCAGATATGAACTGATGGCCTATGGAACCGAGTCTCTCCTGTTCTGTTCTGTAAGAGACAAGAGATTTCTTTTTATCTCGTTGGTGCGGATAGAAATTAGATTAGCAGAAAAAACCGTTTAATCAATTATGGAGAAGTCGAATCACCAGGACTGAAAGAGGAAAATCTGAGAACAAAATAAAAAAGACATAACTACCAATGGTTCCTTTCGCTTGCTGCACGGCACGGCACGGTCAAGACAACCCTTGCTAATGCCTCCCTCCACTCCTTTTTGAATGTTGGCTCCGACCTAACGTTGGCAGTTACCTATTATGTTCTGTTTACTAGATATGTGATAGTGAAGAAAATACTGTTACAAGTTGCGCCATTCTTCTTTTCTTTCCATATTCCCAGCAACAGCTTGGCCGGTTTATCCGTATTAACCTAACTGTTAGTTAGATGCTATCAACAACGCACAGCTTACGTTTCTTTACACATGGATCAAAGGCCGAACTGAACGAACCGAGGCCCGCTTGAAATAAGACGGGTTGACAGGGGATTGCAACCTTGTCAGCTTTCGATGTCATTATCTAGAACACGGAGTGGTCTGCTTACACAAGCAACATCTTGCAATTTCCTGTATGAACCTCAATATGGAAATAATCCAAGGGTCAGTCACCAAAACGTAACACAGTTGGGATGGGGTAAGACTCTTCTTTATGCTTGTGCCAAAGCGCACCCTTGCTTTGAGTAAAAACACCACCGATTTCCATTGCAATAGGCAAAGTCTTGGCGAACAAGTCTGTGCAGCGTGGCAAAAGGATGCCCGGCCCGTCTTACCATACTATTATCTAGGTAGAGAGTGTTAAGATCTTATAGACAACAGTCATGCAGGACAGGGCATAATGGCTCAGCAACAAAGCTCGAGTCTCGGAGCCGGCCAGATTTGACATTGGTATGATCGCTGTTGAAGCCCAGCCAAGTCATGCGCCGTCTACATGATTCTGCTTTGCCTGCCCAATGATACCTTGCTTGCTTGGTCAGGAGATTCTCTTCAATACTGCCCGTTCCAGACACTGATACGTTCTGGTGTAACGGAGATACTACGCTTATCGGACAACAACAACACTCGGTAGAAGAGTCAAAATTATGAAGTCATACAAGGTGCCATGTCATGACTGAAGTGTAAGACAGATTGAGAGCCAAGAACGTGTTAACAATTGTTTTAAAATAGTCTAAGACATGTACCAGTCTGACATACACAAAATAAAGGATATCTTTCACAGCAAAGTTTGTCATATATACACATTTCTTCATGTAATGGTATGGTTCTAATAATATCTACAAAACACCACAAAACAAATTCCACCTTTTTGTTCGCACCATCTCTAGACAATGATAACATTGAAAACAAAGGGAGATATAAAAAAAATAGGATATAAAAAAAAGATGCCAGCCAGAGAACTTCTGCTTCGAGTCCAATCAACAATTTTCGCTGCCCGTGCTAACCAATAACACTTTCAAGTAAACATTCCATTCATCCATGCTCTCGTGACAATTTACTGCTTGAAAATAGACTGAACTATCTCGCCTGAACGTGTGCTCAGAACAGAAAGAAGTGTGTCGCTCAACTGAAGCAAAATTGTTAGTACAGATAAATATTTAAGAGAATGGTGGATCACTTACTCCGTGGGTACCCTCACAGCAGCCTTGCAGCCAGACGCCAGAGTCATCGGCAACGGTGCCAGGTGAGAACTTGACCCGGTAATCTCTTGCGACAGCAAGCTTACGCTCTCCGTCTTGTGTCTCAACGTTCCAGCCGTTGGCTCCCTTGGGGGACTCGTTGCGTCCCGACACGGTCTTGGGGAGCATCGTCCAGGCGTCCTTGAGCATGTCGATGTGGGCGCTTCGCTTGTAACCAGTAGCAGCAATGATCAAGTCAACGTCAAAGGTCTCCTGGTCGACGAAGCCGTCAAGGGGACCATCGTTCACGCGCTGAACCTTGATCTCGAGAGCATCGCCCTTGGTGTCGACGCTGGCAATCTCGCGTCCTGAGAGGATTCGGTGGGGCCATTGGGTCTCATCGTCGCTAATCTCACGCTTCTGATCGTACATCTTCTCAAAAAGGTGCTCAATTAGCTCTAGACGAACAACACCATAGTTGGTGGCGCGAGCCTCGGTAAGCAGTGTCTCACGAGCCTTTACAGATCGTGGCCACAGGTTGTCAATATACTCAGGGTTGAAGATGGAGTTCACGCTGTACGTCATTGTCAGTAAATATTCCAAGTTTGAGTAGGCTTGTACAGGTAAATGACTTACAAAGGTGAGTCGTCACTAGGGCGGAGGAACTCCTGGCGCATGATGAGGTACGTCTTGGAGTTAGGGTACAGGTTCTGGACATTGTTGAAGATCTCGGCAGCACTTTGACCGGCACCAATAACAGCAACTCGGTAGGGAGCGTTCTGCTTGGTCAGGATTTGAGGGGCGTAGTTGGCGAATTGGGAAGAGTGTAGAACACGAGGGTGCTTTGCGGGAAGGCTCTTGGGGAGAGAGGGCTGACCACCAGCGGCAACAAGAACATGTCGGCTGCGGAAAGACTGAATCTGGCCAGTCTTGCCATTACGGGCTTGGACAGTAAAAGTCTTGACGGCACCAGCCTCTTTATTCTCGGGGGAGATGGAAAGGACCTCGTTGTTATAGTTGACGACGTGGTCGAACCAAGAAGAGCACCAGCGGAGGTAGTCCTCGTACTCAGTACGGGCAGGCAAGAAAGTGCCCAGGTTGGTGAAGTCAACTAGACGACCCTGGCTGTGGAGGTAGTTGAGGAAAGTGAACTCAGATCGTGGGTTGCGGAGAGTTGCCATATCCTTGATAAAGGAGATTTGCATCTTGGCGCCCGGGAGCAGCATGCCGGCATGCCAAGCGAACTTGGGCTGCTTCTCGAGGAAAAGAACCTTGGGTGCTGTGCCGTCAGGGCGGAGATTTCGGCCTTCGGCGATGGCATCGTGCATAGCAACGGCCACAGCCAGAGAAGCAGGACCGAAACCGGCACAGATGAGATCGAATTCTGAGTCTACGGGGGCTGTCTCGAGGTGGCGTGATCTCTCCTTGTGAACGCGAGGTCCATGGCGGACGGCTGTGGGAGCATCGTTGCCGTTGCTGTGACCATTCATGTGACCGTTGCTGAAACCGTTTGTGCCGTTAGAATGTCCGTTGATACCGTTGCTGGTACCGTTGGAGACGGCAGCATCTGAACCAGAGAAAGAAATCTCGCTGTGGGGACTCATGATGGCTGAGTTTTGTTTTGATAGGGTATAAAACTGAAAAATAAATGGTTGTTTATGAATTGAAGCCTTTAAGTCGTGACGTCGATGGGCAACTTGAGATATAGAATGCCCTTTCAAAATGTCCAGTAAATAAATACCAGTCGAGTGGTTAATCAATAATAAACGGGTTGGTATAAGGGGTGGAAGGCTGAGGGAGGTTAAGATGTTGGATGAGGATATAAAATGAATAAGAGTGACAGGATCAGGGCCTGACTCTGACGATGAAGGGTGAATGGGTAGCTTATTTATGTAATCCGATCCAGTCCAGTCCCGCAAAGGTCTTGAAAAGGTAAAGGTGAAGCTTCTTTATGGATGGTAGAAAGAATGGAGGAACGGGATGGTTCCGAGAGATGGGGGGAGATATGGGCATTTTGTAGTTTTAGAGTAGACGGGGATGGTATGGGATGGACTCTGATCTACAAGGAGGCCATTGATTCGGTCCCATTCTCAAACTAGAACCAAACGATGGGCCCTAGGGAGAAGGAAGAGACGAATCCCTACTACGTACATAGACTACAACAGCTCACGGTTAAGCTCTTCTCCATCGAAGTGAAGGGGTACCTACATCTCATTACATGAGAAAAGCACTCCCAGCAGAGGTACACGGCAGAGGCGGATACGAGTACCTTACTTAGTTCAACAGTCAAAGTTCCCCATGTATAATACAACCTTGTCAAGCTTGTACGTACGGGGAGAAGGTACGTTTGTGATGGAACCATGATACATGAAAAGCATCCATGATGGGGACACTACGTAGGTACCTAAAGACCGCAACTAAACCCACTGCAGCAGAGCGACGGGAAACGACTGTTATTGCAGGCTTTTTTTTTTCGTTTCTTTTTTTTTTTCTGATCTAAGTGCCGTACATCCTTGTCTCGGAAGCCAACGTGGAGCTATAGTTGCCAAGCAATGGATTGGATCACAACGGCAGAAGAGAGGCTTGGTCAGTTGCTGCACTGTAAAGAGAATAGAAATGGTGACGGAATTCATTCAGTCAACGTCAGTTTAGAAGCCTGTAAACCCCCAAAAGCCAGAGCCTGGGCCCTGCTCGTGAGTAGCGTGCAGCCTAATTTAGTGCTCTAAAGACAAGGGTGGGATCGGGAATGGGTGGGCTAGAGCTAGAGCCAGGGGGAGGGGTGTATTCAACCCAGCCAAAAAGAGAGGAATAAACCATTAGCCTTTTGGAGCTCTAGCTTGGAGGGGTCATACATGCCATCTTTGGGCAGCTTCCGTTGTAGCTGTAATTTTTGTATGTTGAATCTCTTTTTTTCTTTCTTTTTTTTACTTTTTATGCCGGTTCCTAATGGTGCAATATCTCCGTAGGTATTGCAATGATATTCACAAGGGAAATGCACCTGCCAAAACTGGGCAATAGGTAGCACCTACCTTAGTACTCTGTAGCCTCCAAGCCCTCGACCTGTTATCCAGTTGCTTCCTTCCTCGCCCATGAGAATTCAATGGCCGTCGATCAAATTAACACAAATTCTGAAGGCTTTACCCATACATGACGATCACAGTCTGATCCCTTCCCTCAAAAGCGACTCTTTTAACCGCGGCATCACCACCATCATCGACACCATACATGGAAACAACGGGTTAGGCCGGCTACCAAGCTGCAAGGGAATGCAAATGGAATGAAAATGTCGCACAGTCACAGTCAATCGAATGTCTCTGAGGCGGCTCCTCCACGTCCATGGCCGCGGTGTACCTCGTGGACCCTCCTCGTGGGACCTCATCGACGCCGTGAAGTTCCGTAGCGCGAGGGTGAGTAAAAACTTCCCGTCCACCTACAAACGAAACCCGCACCATATTCCCCGAGTAGCATCAACCGTCATGCTGGGCTGCGGGTCCAGCAGTCAGCCTCCCAGCGCCAGCCAAACCTGTCGCAAGCACTGGCGTGGATGACTTGGAACTCTTCAGGGATGCGTGGCGACCAGGCTAGGACTTAGGTCCGACACTGGAAGATCAACGAGGAAGCGATAGACATCGGATGGCCGAAAAACAAGAGCTTGAATAAGCATCAACCTCTAACAGACTATCGCTTTGACAAGAGTCGTTAAATCTGGTTAAAGTTTGGAAGCCGATGATCTTAGACATATACCTATTGCCTCTACCTATATATGGACGAATACGATACGACTTGGTATGTAATAAGGCGTCTTTCGTGCATGGCGATCCATGTACGTTGACATGTTCAGGTAAAAAGTGGGTGTTGTGTCGTGAAACCTGTCTGAGTTTGAAGTATACCAAGCTTGCTATGCACCACTTTCTTCCTTACAGCATCAAAAACGTCAACTACTCCTCGGTCCATGTGTTCTTTTACTCGAATGCTGATTTTCAGTTGGAAGCATTATTTCTACACTCCGTCCCGGTTTCGCCTATGCAAAGCCGAGTCCTGATGGTCGGCCGGAGGGAGTGGATGTTTTTTCTCTAATGCGATGCAGAGCTAGTCAAGGATTCCCGGTCAAGATGCGCAGAATTAAACGAAAGTGATGCGATGCCGGTGTTCATACGTGAGAAAAGGATCAGATAAGATTGGCATGGCAAAACGTCGAGAGGCGGCCTTGGCGAACTCTCTGGACCTGGCCACTCCCGGACAAGGGGTCACGGCAGAGAGTCCTAGTACCGGAGGCACTCAACATAGAGGAAGGAGATTCGCTAAAAGGTCCAAATTACTGGCTGGTTGCTACTGTATTGGGTTGATGCAGACCCTGAAGACGCTACGTATCTTCTCGTAGGATCGTGAGCGTGGGAGTGGGCATGTCATGGCGTGGCAAAGGGCCCGAACTCGTGCGCTTAGGCCGATGACGGCTTTCTACAGCCCCCCGCCCACCTACCTCCGGTTTCTATGTGAAGCTTCACACCGGTCGATACAATACGACGTCAATCCCTGAAACAAGAGGGAAGAAAATTCTGACGAGCAAAGAGGGCGGCGATGGACGGCTTTGACGGCATAAATGGGCACCAAAAGGCCGATCACTCGCAGTGTAATGTCGTTCGAGGGAAGTGAGGGGCGAGTCCCGCATAGTGAGGGTTGGACTCGACTTGTTGATTGGAGCATCGACGACTCGGAGCGGATTCTGAAGACTAATAAACTCCAGTGTGGAGATGAGGGAATTATCTGATGATCTGATAAACCGGATCTGATAAGATCTAATTAGCCAAGTCACAGTAGCGCTGCACGCCAGCCTCAACTTGACTGGCTCCCGATCCCCAGGGGTCCGTCCTTGACTAGGCACTAGCCCTGGTTGCATGGACTAGGTCCCTTGTAAGAGGTCGGATTGGATTGCATGTTTTTACTCTTTGGGGCCAGGTACCGATCGAACCCAAACAATACGGGAGAGGAGGGGATCGGTAGTCGTAGAGAGAAAAATTTTCTTCTCTCGTGGGATGAAGGGGTCGTCCCTGTTGAGCAGACTTGGCCCATTACAGTACAGTCAAGCACTAGGTAAATTAGCATTTCAGCCCCAACTCGCCGCTGATCGATAAGATGTCCAGAGCTACTCAAAACTACGTGTGACGATTAGGATTCGCCGGGCTAGCGAGCAGCGGTTTCACAAAAGCCGTTCCATTGATTGATTAGATTGTGAATCTCTCTCTGTCAAGACATTCTGAGACTGCATCAAGCGGGATGCAGCAGGGATGTTTGCCCCTTGTCAATGCGTTCATTATGTTGCAATGGAAATACTATTGACTTATGCATGAGACATGCATTGATGGGACGACAACTCTGGAAATACCCGTGGCATGGCACGATGGAATCGGCGAAACCGTAAGATATTATTTACGTAGTGCGCAGCCCATGTTCCGAAACCTGGTGTTTTTGTTATCTCGTGCAACTTCAGACCCTTGTTTTTAGACACATTGCATTCCGCAATCTAGAACATCTGGATCTTACCAACGCTCCGGCAGTCAATGATCGTTGTTGGTTCATTCTACTAAAGAAGCACCCAGCTTGGAGGCGGCTATTGTTCTTTAATCCCATATGAGGACCCAGGGGGGGCGGCACGCACTCACAAGAGCTCCCGTCAAGAACCCTGGTAATAAACTGATGCAAGGCCACAGGCCACCATCAGGGACCAAATTCGTTTTAGGTTCTGTCGACATGCGGATCAACGGCGGAGAGAGATTTTACAGACATGAATAGGACGGACCGCTTTGACTTCCCGAGATCCTGACTTCAATGCGATTGGCAGTTTACTCTAACTGGACAAACTTACTTTGGATCTTTGAGCCCTCATTCATATTTCTCTTGGGTAACTTTAGTGTGTAGGGGTTAGTACCCATCGTACTATATCGCTTTCAAGGTTTTTACCATCAAACCCTTGGAAAACATTCTAGAAGTTTTTCCTTAATTGACTATTAAAGTTGTATCGAGAAAGGCTATATATTCTTAAACAGGTCTTAGCTACCTTAGATGTTTTAGATTTTTTATGTTCATTATTACAAAAACAATTATTTCTCATGCTCTCTGCACCTCGGAGAACCTTCGAAATGGTGACGTGGGTACCATGCATGAATGTGAACATGGATCAACTATTAGGTTATCTGATTAGATCAAGCCGAAGATCAGCATGTCGCCTTGCTGTACACATGAATTTTGGGCTGTGGTCAGTGCCTAAATCTGACGTCTTTTTCCATTCGCTTTTGTCTTTACAGCACCACACTGTTTTCAACACTCAACACAGCAGCATCATTTATTCATAGAAAAAAAATATCGTGATGTTTCTTCCATATATTTACCTCAAACTTCATTCACCCAAAAGGTTTTGTGACAGTTGATAATTAATTTCTAGGTCAGTGAGAATAGGGTACCGTTTTGCCAGCAAGGAAAGTCGACCAATAAATGGATGCACCTCCCAAGCTCAGGTCCTCAACGTATGAAAAGGCAGCCCACACCTCCCTTCCGTTTCCCCACCCACAACTTGCATCATCCAAGGTCCAAAGCCCAGGACCTAAAATCCCCACCAGCATCACTCCCGCTTCATCACGGCTCTCAATTAATTATCGTCTGTCGTCCTGAACCCTGGACATTGCCTGTCACCTGTCTTTCTGGCCTAACCTACGGCTGCCCACATGTCATGAGTCTACCATTGCTTCCAGCGCCAGCCGCTGACGCCGCTCAACTTCGCTTAACCGCCCCCTAACGTCGTCGTTATCGTATTAGCCACAAACCGACGGACCAGCTGCTGCTATTTTGCTTCTGTAATCGAGTGCAAAGCTCGCCTAGGATCCCACGTTACGGTGTCATTCTAAACAGCATCCCCTCGGGCGTCCGAGACTACGCCGACCGAGTATGGGTCCTTCAATTGATGAGCCTGGGGTTTGCCCTTGTCCTTGTCAGTCTCCTTGGTCACCTCGAGGCATCGTCGCTTCGAAGATTGAGTAATGGCTTCAACCCTTTCCGTCCTCGGTTCGATTTCTGCCGAATGTTTTTCCTGGTCGACACACTCGTTCATTGAATGCCCAGTACGGCCCTCTCACGTCTTCATGATTGATATGTTTCATATCTTGTAGAACAGGTAAGTCAACAAGCGTCTAACCATCGTCTTGGCGCAGTTCTCAGATCGTTCAATACACCTATCATCCTATACACAAAAGCCCTGTACCAAGCTTTCCTGTCTTGCTTTTTTCTGCGTTGTGTCGACAATGTTCTGCTCTGCCGAGCATCTCGTACATGGTCATAATTTCTTACTCAATCACATCCCGCACATTTCTCCTCCCTAGCTCACCTTTCCATCCACCTTTGGCGTCCAAACTATGACCTGGACTCATTTCTCTCTGGCTCTGTTGCTGAGCATTCTGGCCCCATTCGACCTATATTCGCCGGAACATTCGCAAGGTTGTTTGTGGGTAATGGTCCGTGTCTGATACATGAAAGCATCGGACGCTCGCTTCTTTGTTACAGTTGTATGCCGAACGTACAAAATTTCATATGGATTTCGCAAACAAAATCATTTGTCAGAATGTGGCTCCCTTCATCTCGGGGCGATCCGTTGAGGATCCGTCGCCTGCATGGACCAAAAGCGATGTGGTTATCAATCACAAAGTTGATCAAGTGCTGACTGAGACCTTGAATTGACGGCCAGAACGGGCAAGTGCAATCGCTTGGCTTGCAACCAGTGTTGCATTTGTCTACGTGATATCTTCAATCCTGAAATTCCCTTTGCCTCGATTGCCGCCATAAGCCTTTTTGCCCAACGGCTTACCAGGTAGTTAATCCTGTGTTGAAGTGCAAAGATGGACCGACCTTTCCCTTGTCGGGGTTGGTTCCGATTTAAGGCCCAGTGTGATCAACCGAGCTACCAAATACGGAATCACGAATTTTATAAGCCCATCCCATCACATTTGCGACCCAGCAGATGACGAGAGTCACTCTTCACGACTTGGTCTGTTCTCTTGTGCTCTGATTTGGGACATACTTGAAGTAGCTGATGAGCCCAACATTCGAGTAAGCTCGTCACATTCAAAGACTAAATAGAATGTGTCAACCAAGTCGTGACGCAATCTATCGAGTGGGTTTTCTACTCATTTGGCACCAAAGGTCAATCGCCTTGTCAATGAGAGAACCAATATCCCACGCACCCACGTCGTATCCTGGAACAGTACAGTGCTCTACAATTTTTAGCATAATACATACATAACAAGCTCATTTTACTATACTCCCGACGTCAAAGAGCTCCACCATACATGCATCCAAAACAGAGATCCAGGTATCTCGGCTCACACCACTTTGATTCAATCAGTCAAACGTAACGCTACATCAACTGCTTCACGTCAGGGTCTTGACTTTTACCTCTCCTGGACCTGGTACGCGCTTTGACTGCCCCTCCTTTCAACCTGTCATTGCTGCTAACCATGCACATGCAGAACACTATTATAGCCGGGTTTTGCTTGTACCTGCCACTCTCGCGGGTCGATGAGTAATTACTCGACGTTGACAGGCTGGATTATACTGTCATCCACACGCCCCCTTCGATCAGGTCAACCGCATTATATCACATCCCACGCCTCGAGTTTTTCTTGAGCGAATCACCGTGACGCCGATTCTAAGACGGCTTACAACCGATTGTTTTGTCGCAATTCCAATTCGCAGCCTCCGTGTTTTGTACCCCGGCTGATGCCCACTCATCCCGAGTCCTGGTTCCGCGTGGTCACCAAGTGACCGAAGTAACCTGGTGTTAGTCCACCTATATTCTCTGATAGTACTTGGCCTGTGATTCATGCACCAGGGTGAGGCTCCTGGCTGACCATAATATTCCCTAAAAGGGCCATACATTCTACTGCATGCACACACCTCCAAACGTTACCGTCACTGGCCTCGATTGTTACTGGCGCTATTTGTTGATCGAAACTACACTCTATCGCTACTATCATTACTAGCACCATTGCCTCAATTGCCTAAAAGCGCCATACTTTTTACTAACTCGTCTTCCAGTCTACCAACAAGCTGAGAGATTGACAGAAGCAACAATGGACATCACTGGGCTTTCGATCATGAATGCCCAGGCATCCAGGCAACCTGGGCCACATCTGTTGCACCAACTGGTTAAGCCTCCAAACCAAAATGTTGCTCTGGATTACATGGGAAGCAACCAGCGAGTAAATATTACATACCATCAGCTACATGAAGCAGCAACATCCCTCGCCAGCCGCATTACCAAAACATCGGGCAGTGCTCAGGGCCAGTTTGTTGTCCCTCTCCTCATTCACCAGTCCCCTTCACTATATATCTCCCTTTTGGCCATCCTGAAGGCCGGAGGAGCCTTCTGTCCTCTCAACATCGACGCACCACCAGAACGGGTGAAATTCATTCTTGACGATGTAGCGGCAACAGTGGTGCTCGTATCAAAAGAGCTTGCCTCTGCGATACCTAATGGCATTAGTGCAGCCGTGATCATAGTTGATGAGGAAGAAGACCAAAGTAGCACACTTCAAAGTCTATCGACTGAAGTCAGCTCTCGAGTTCCCGGACCAGAAGACCTGGCCTATGTCATGTATACTTCTGGTTCGACAGGAACGCCCAAAGGTGTGGGAATTTCCCATGATGCTGCGACACAAGCTCTTATTGCACACGACAGACATATTCCATCATTCTCTCGCTTTCTACAGTTCGCAGCACCCACATTTGATGTTTCTGTTTTTGAAATATTCTTCCCATTCTTCCGAGGAGCGACTTTGGTCAGTGTGCGAAGAATCGAGATGTTGGACGATCTTCCTGGGGTATTGCGTACCATGGAGGTAGACGCTTGCGAACTCACACCAACAGTCGCCGGAAGTCTGTTGCGGACAAGATCGAACGCACCGGAACTCAAGGTGTTGTTGACTATCGGTGAAATGCTCAATGCACCCGTCGTCGAAGAATTTGGAGGCGATGAAAACAGACCAAGCATGCTTTGGGCAATGTACGGTCCGACTGAGGCGACTATTCATTGGTACGTTGAAATACTCTGGTCAATATTCAAGGCTAACATGTCTAAAGTACACTTCAAGCGGAATTTTCTTCTGATTCTTCAACGGGAAACATCGGTGTACCCTTAGACACAGTCTCATGTTTTATCATTGAAGTTCCTGATTCAGATAGTGAGCAATCTGAGATAAGAGTTCTTCCCCAAGGAGAGGTCGGAGAGCTAGCTGTGGGTGGCTGCCAACTAGCCACTGGCTATATCAACCGGCCTGAACAGACAAATTCGGTTTTCATTGATTCGCCCTTTGGTCGCATTTACCGTACAGGTGACAAAGCTCGGCTACTCCCAAATGGAAAGCTGGAATGCTTTGGTCGATTATCAGATGGGCAAGTGAAGCTGCGAGGGCAGCGTTTAGAGCTAGGTGAAGTGGAACAAGCTGTCCTTCGCACATCAGGATGTCACAGCGCTGTAGCAGCAGTGGCGAGATCTATCCTGGTGGTTTTCTGCGCTGTGGATGCAGGTGTCACAGAAGATGCTGTCCTGAAGCACTGCGGAGATTGGCTGCCGCAGTACATGGTTCCTGGAGAAGTGGTTTTGATGTCTGAATTTCCTCGACTACCCAGCGGCAAGGTCGATAGGAAAAGGCTCAAGGCAGAGTACGAGGAACACAAAGAAGCCATGTTAGAAGACATTGCAGACTCCGAACCTGTGGATGAGTTCGAGTCAAGTCTTCTGGTGGTCGTGTCTCGTGTCATGAATTTCAAAGTCAACAAGTCCACTTCTCTCGCTGCTATCGGGATGGACTCTCTCAGCGCAATTAAACTTGCCTCAAGTCTTCGGAATGCAGGATATAGCATTGATACGACTGATCTGCTCACAGCTAAAACTGTATTCGACATTATTTTCGCTGCACGGAGGCAGATACAAAATCAAACTGTCAGCTCCCTGCCATTCTCGACAAACCTGTCGCTAGACTTCGGCCAAATTCTGCAGCAGAACGCCACTCTGGCTGACATGAGCGGCTTGATTGAAGAGATAATCCCATGTACTCCGTTGCAAGCGGCCATGCTGGCTGAAACGTCTCACAACTCAACTGCGTATTGCAACCAGGTCGAGCTCGCTATTCCCCTCAGCTACTCTGCCTATCAAATTTCCGAATCGTTCGCGCAGCTATCGCAGAAGAACCCAATCCTACGCACCGGATTTGCGATTGTTGATAGAAGATTCGTCACCCTTGTCTACGGGGAACTCCGACCTGAGCAAATCAAAGTCGTTGACCAGGTTCAAGGTGACTTTTCGCTTTCATCACCCGAAGACTTTTGCTCCCCTATGAGACTTCAGATTCAACGAGATTCCGTGGATGAAAAATCCCGTGTCCTTTTGCAGATACATCACTCCCTATACGATGGCTGGTCCATGGATGTTCTGCTTTCTGATTGGTCTAAGCTGCTTTTGCAAGAACCAGTATCAGAGCATTCGTCGTTTCGCGAGGTTGTTAAGTTTTACCAACAACTACAGACCAGTGATGATGCACGGATGTTTTGGACTGAAAATCTCGCGGGATGGAAGCAAACACCACTGCCCAAGCTGCGAGATAAGCTTGTTCACTCGGGTGAGGTCCTTTCATTCCGAAGACCTATGTCACTTTCTCGTCGTAGAGTTACTGCAGAAGTCCAGAGGAATGGCTTCAGCCCCCAGGTTTTGTTCCAGGCATCGCTGGCTCTTTTATGGACCAGTGTTACAGGGGCGCGGGATATCACAATCGGTTCAGTGACCTCTGGAAGAACTATCCCAGTGATAGACATTGAACAAATCATTGGACCATGTATTGCTGCACTGCCCGTCAGGATAGACTTCGACAAGATCTCTATTGGTCTGGAACTACTCAAAAACCTACACTCCAGCAACAGAAAGATTATGCAATACTGCACAGTCTCTCTGTCCGAGGTTAAGAAGTTAGTTGGTTTGCAACTCGGAGAGAGCCTGTACGACGTACTATTTGTGTACCAAGAGTCACTCGCTAGCTCAGAGCGAACACAGTGTATGGTGAAAGAAGCTACTCATCTTGACCGCTTGGAAACGCCCATCTTGTTCGAAGTCGAGCCGACAGAAGACGGATTCACGTTGCAAGTTACATATCATGAAGCGATTGTGCCACCAGCAACAGTTCAGCACATGGTTGATCAATTTGAGGCGTTGGCACACTCAATCTTGGAAAGGCCTACCCAAGAGATCAAGTGTGCATTGAGGGAGATCAAATGCACTCCGTCTGTTGACAATATCAATGCATCTCCACCCCAACGAGTCCCTGACTTAGCGCGGCTTTTTGAGGATGTTGTTCGCAAACACCCAGAGGAGAATGCCCTGCTATTTTACCACTCTCTGAAAGTTGCGAATAATGTTGTTTGGTCATTCCGAGAACTGAACAATGAGGCAAATCAGATAGCACATTACTTGCAAAGCTGTGGTATCCAAGTCGGTCAGGTGGTGGCCGTGATCATGGAAAAATCACCTGCTCTGTATGCATCAATCTTGGCCATCATCAAGTGCGGTTGTGGATATCTGCCAATTCTCCCTTCAACACCTCTTGCCCGTACTCGCGAGATTCTATTACAGGCCGAAATCAAGTACTGTTTGGTTGACAGTTCACCCGACCAACTTGCATCAATGCTTGAGTTGTCAACCATTACTGTTAACACCAACTTGTTCAACGAATTCTCCACAGCTAACTTGGACAATGAAGTTGATGGATCTCGACTTGCATACGTGATTTACACGTCGGGTACCACGGGAACTCCAAAAGGTGTTGCTGTTCAGCAACAGAGCATTGTCGCGAACATTGAACATCTCGAGGCAACGTACCCAAAGCCCTCCAGCTCACAAGGTCGGCTCCTTCAAGCATGTTCTCAAGCTTTCGATGTATCGGTTTTCGAAATATTCTATACTTGGTGCGCCGGTATGTGTCTCTGCGCAGGCACCAATGACACAATTCTGGAGGACATTGAACGTTCGATACGCGACCTTGAGATCACGCACCTTAGCATGACACCGACTGTGGCTGCCCTTGTCGAACCTTCAAACGTCCCAAGTGTGCAATTCCTTGTAACGGCCGGTGAGCCCATGACACAGGCCGTACACAACAAATGGTGTCACCAGCTGTGGCAGGGCTATGGTCCCTCTGAAACCACGAATATCTGCACAGTCAAGAAGATGGCGACAGATGACCATATCGAGCACTTAGGGCACGTGTTCCCTAATACCTCCGCTGTAGTCCTTTCCCCAGCAACGCTTGACACTGTGCCTCTGAACTGGGTTGGAGAGTTCTGTTTTGGCGGTGCGCAGGTTGCTCAAGGCTACCTAAACATGCCAGAGCTCACAGCGCAAAAGTTTATCCATCACCCTCAGTATGGAAAGCTTTACCGATCCGGAGACATGGGACGCATGCTTCCTGATGGATCCTTGGTAATCTTAGGTCGTATCGATGACCAGGTGAAGTTGAGAGGCCAACGAATTGAGATAGGCGAGATTAACAGCACAGTCACCATGGCTGGATTTGCAACCTCAGCTGCTACAGTCTTAGTGGAACATGAGGAGAGCACTATCAAGCAATTAGCCCTCTTCTTTGTTCCTCAGCATGACCCTACTGAGTTCCGTGTGCTGGAGATTGACAATGAAGTTCAACAGTCTTTGGCTGCGCACATGCAATCACGCCTACCTGGATATATGGTACCATCTTACCTTGTGCCGATCTCTTCTATGCCGATGACATCGAGTGGAAAGGTAGACAAACGTCGTTTACATGATTGTTTCGACAAGCTTGACCGACACTATCTCGAAAAGGTGTCGAGATCGTCTGGCGATAATCCAGATGAGGGTGACTGGAGTCGAATGGACCTGGTAATCTCGGAAGTCATCAAAGAATCCGTGGCAGCATCCGCTGGTGGCTTCGGTCGATGGACGCCCTTCACCGTCCTCGGAGTAGACTCCATCTCAGCGATTGATCTTGCTCGTGCCCTAAATGCAAAATTAGGGGCCCGTGTTGCAGTATCTGATATCCTGCGCAATCCAACTATTGCCCAACTGGCAAAGCATCTGGAGGGGAAGCCTTTGTATGAAGAGACGGCATTTGAGGGCACTCAAAGGGAATTCTTCCCCGCCGCCTTCACCGCCGCAATAAAGGAAGTTTTCCTCGGAGAGTCAAAGGCCATCAAGGATATCTTGCCATGTACACCCTTACAAGAAGCAATGCTGTCTCGTGGACAAAGAGGCTACTATAACAAAGTTCTCTTGCGTCTGAAGGCAGAGCCTGGGGCAATTCGATCATATTGGGAAGTAATGTCAAAGAGGCATGATATCCTCCGAACCTGTTTCGCTACGACGACAGACTCTAAGCATGCTATTGCTCAGGTTGTCCTGGAGGATTGGGAAATTCCCTGGAGAACATTTGACATCAGCGAACCATCGTTTGATGGAGCGATCGAAGAACATCTTAAATCTTTGCCAGATCCAGTTGACTCGAGAACCCCGCCTGTGTCTCTAGCTCTTCTTCGATACAGAGGCTCCGCATTCCTTTCGTTTATCTGCCACCACGCGCTATATGACGGCGTGGCGATGGAGCGACTGCTGAAAGAAGTGGAAGCGCTGGCTGGCGGCGAGGATCTGTTGCCCCCAGTGTCTTATAAGGAGTTTTTAGAGATTTCGACCAATCTACCTAACGACACTGAGGAGTTTTGGCAACAGCACCTTCGAGGATATAAGGCATTGTCAATATTCACACAGTCAAGTTCAAGTGAGATTGACCAGAGTACTTGTACCACATCTCTGGACATGCCCCTTGCCAATCTGCAGGGACGTCTCCGTGACTTCGGTACGACTCTCCTCTCAGTCTGTCAAGCAAGTTGGGCCACTGTTCTTGCGATGACCTACCGGCAACCAGATGTGTGCTTTGGAAACGTTATGAGCGGCCGAACGCTGGATATTGATGGTCTGGAAAGGCTTGTTGCGCCTTGTTTCAATACCATCCCCATTCGAGTTGCCTTGCCGACAACATCGAGCAACATCGATATGGTCAAGCACTTGCAAAAGCTAAATACAGAGATGCTCACGTACCAATTCACTCCATTGCGTCTGATACAGCGTAGCATCAACCGTACTGGTAAACACATCTTTGATACTCTACTGCTGCTACAGAAGCCGCTACAAGACATCGATCAAACTGTTTGGGAACTCGAAGCAGACTCTGGAGATATGGACATCCCTTTAGTTTGTGAGGTGGTTCCCTGTCCGGGGCTGAACTCACTAGTCATCAATCTTCATCGGGATATGAGTATTGTAACCGAAGACGTTGCCTCAGCTATGGCTGACGCGTTCAAGGTGATACTGAAGGCCATTTTGACGGCTCCTCACTCAACCCCAATGACTGCAGAGGATCTTCCTGATAGCCTGCGCTCGATACTACAACAGCTCAAGCCGCAGTATGACAAGAAAGACAACACAGGGAATATGCCTGACGGGGAGGAAGAATGGAGCGAAGTTGAACTAGATGTCCGTCAAGTTCTAGCCAAACTCTCTGGTGTGAGCGAGCAGCAAATCAAGCGCCGCACAACCATCTTCCAACTTGGTCTGGACAGTATAAACGCAGTTCAAGTGGCTTCAATTCTCCGTCAGCGTGGATTTATCGTTTCTGCGTCTGACGTAATTGAATGTCCGAGTTGCTCCAAGATAGCTGCTAAGCTGCTGGAAAACCGCTCAAGAACGAAGAGCGAGGATTTGAAAAGATATGACATTGGTCGATTCTCACATCAAGTCTACTCCGAGATCGCTGGTCGGTTACCTCAAACAGCGACTATTGAAGCAGTTCTTCCCTGCACACCTTTGCAGTCCGCCATGCTGGCATCTTTCATACAATCTGGAGGCGAAAACTATCTCAACGCAATGGAGTATATTGTCACAGATGAGATCTCGCTAGAGAGTCTTACAAAGGCTTGGCAGTTGCTCCATGAACGACACCCCATGCTAAGAACTGGGTTTGTGCCTGTCCAACACCCTGATGCCACATTTGCTATGGTTAGGTATGCACCAGGTTCGATGAAGACACCCGTTAGTATTGCAGAATCTGAGGGCGATGAGGTATCCGACTTGTTGAATTTGAAGGGCAATACGAGCGAAAGAGTTCTTACTGCATTACACCAACCCCCTTGGACAGTGGTTCTGGCCCAGACCCCTCAACAAACCTCGATGAAATTTGTCGCTCACCACGTACTTTACGATGCGCATGCACTTCAAATGATGCTTTATGATCTTTCTCGGCTTGTCAAGAGCGAGCGGCTGCCGCCAGTGTCAAGGATTGAGCCTGCCGTGTCGGCGATTTTAATTAACTCACTAGATGAGCAAGGGTCGGAGAAGGCTTTTTGGGAGGCCAAGGCAAGTAGCACTGTTGTCAACAAATTCCCATTGATGACTCCGCTGCGAGTTGAGAGTCGATGTATGCTTGCTGACACAACTGTGGCATCTCTATCATTCACCAAACTCAAGCGTGCTACTCAAGCCTCAAATGTAACCATCCAAGCAGTCATCCAGGCGGCCTGGACCCGAGTACTGGCATCCTATCTGGGCGAGAACTCGGTGGTCTTTGGTGTTGCACTATCTGGAAGAACCACCGATGAGACCAAAGACGCCCCGTTCCCATGTCTCAACACAGTTCCCGTTGTGGGGAACAATGTTACATCTAATGCTGAGCTGGTCAGCTACATGATGGAATACAATCAGCGCCTTCACAAGCATCAATTTTCACCACTTGGAAAAGTTCAGAGATGGCTGGGACATCCGACTGGCCCTGTGTTTGACACACTGATTGCTTATCAAAAAATGGCAGACGCCGGATCTTCTTCATTACCGTGGAAGCTGGTCAAGGATGAGGCAAGAGTCGAGTATTCAGTTTCATTGGAAATTGAACCTACAGAAAATGACCATGTTCGTCTATGTATAACCTATTACAACGATATACTTCCTCGCGAGCAGGCACATCTCCTGATGAAGCAATTCGACTCTTCGCTGAACCACATCGCCTGCAATCATCTTGCTACTGAAGACGAGGCATTTAATCTTTCGCCAGATTTGTACTCTGTTCTACCTCCCTCGCATCCAGTACTTGATGCACCTGTCCAATTCTTGCACCAATTCGTGGAACTGGGAGCAGCTGTTCACCCAAATAAACTTGCTCTTGAGTTTGTCTCGGCTTTTGATGGAGACACATGTCTTAAAAAACAATGGGACTACCGCCAGCTCAACATTATGGGAAACAGGGTGGCCAACATGCTTCAAGAAAAGCTCACCCCTGGCAGTATTGTCGCAATCCACTTCGACAAATGCCCCGAGGCGTACTTTTCCATCCTGGGTATTCTCAAAGCTGGCTGCTCTTTTGTTGCGCTTGATCCCTCTGCACCAAAGGCTCGAAAGCAGTTTATTGTTGAAGATTCAAGAGCACCTTGTCTGCTTACACGGAGTTTGGAGGATCTAGACTTCGAAGCAAAAACTGCTATTTTGGAAGTGAAGGTCGAGTCTTTGAGTGTGCTGGAAGAAGAAGAGCTTATTTTCCAACCAGCAATCTCCCCCTCAGATACTTGCTATTGCCTCTATACTTCTGGGACTACAGGAACTCCCAAAGGCTGTGAGATCACCCATGATAATGCTGTTCAAGCAATGATGGCCTTCCAAGAGCTTTTCAAGGGCCATTGGGATGCTGATTCACGTTGGCTTCAATTCGCAGCCTTACATTTTGATGTTTCCGTCCTCGAGCAGTATTGGAGCTGG
The DNA here is from genome assembly GCF_000240135.3 of Fusarium graminearum PH-1. Classification (NCBI taxonomy): domain Eukaryota; kingdom Fungi; phylum Ascomycota; class Sordariomycetes; order Hypocreales; family Nectriaceae; genus Fusarium; species Fusarium graminearum. The sequence goes on from NC_026476.1 coordinate 2,052,085, forward strand.
TCTGTGGGCATGGCTGTTGTTGCTGCTCCAAAAGATCTCATTCTGGACGACTTGACAGCATCCATCAACAAGCTTGAGATTACGCATATTGATCTAACGCCAAGTCTGGCACGGCTAACACACCCCGACGAGATCCCTAGCCTCTGCCGTGGTGTCTTTATCACTGGAGGAGAACAGCTTAAGCAAGAGATTCTTGATGTTTGGGGACCGAAAGCAGTTATTTATAATGCCTACGGTCCAACAGAGGCCACTATCGGTGTTACTATGTTTCAGCGTGTGCCTGTCAATGGTCGACCCAGTAACATCGGAAAGCAGTTCCCCAACGTTGGCTCATTCATATTCAAACAAAACACAAACACGCCTGTTTTACGTGGCGCTGTTGGTGAGCTTTGCGTATCAGGCAGACTAGTCGGAAAAGGCTACCTCAACCGACCCCAACTTACAGAGGAACGATTCCCTACACTGGAGGAGTTTGGTGAACGTGTTTACAGGACTGGAGATCTTGTACGCGTCCTGCATGATGGCTGCTTCGACTTCCTGGGTCGGGCTGACGACCAAGTCAAACTGCGAGGCCAACGGCTCGAAATCGCAGAGATCAATCACATCATCCGCACCGACGTTACTGAGGTCCACGACGCTGCGACAATCGTGGCTCGACATGGAACTAGTGGCAAGGATGTCTTGGTATCATTCATTGTCAGCGAGCACCTAACCACAGGGCCTCTCAGAGTTGTGTCAGATGACGAGGGTCTAGCTACGAAAGCAAAAGAAGCCTGCCGTGCCAAGCTTCCAGGATACATGGTGCCAACGTATATTCTCCTTCTTCCATATATCCCGCTTTCTTCCAACAATAAGGCCGAGATAAAGGATTTGAAGAAGCTCTTCAGTGAACTCGCGCCTGAACAGCTCATGGAGCTCTCTCATGCCGCAACAGCTCCTGTTTCGCGAGGTGCTCAGGATATTCTTGTTCTGCTATACGACGCTTTGGCGCAGTTTAGTAACATCAGCAAAGACGATATTTCACCAACGACAAGCATATTCGACGTTGGCGTGGACTCAATCACAGCACTCAAATTAGCCTCGCTCCTCAAATCGCGTGGCTTACATGCAGTGTCACCTGCCATGTTGCTCAAAAACCCCGTCATTGGTGATCTTGCAAACTGTCTTGCTAAAGCCGCTTCAAGTCAAAGACAGAAGCTCGCCAGAGAAATCAAACAGTCCATCCAAGCGTATGCGCATCGGCACCGTGGCTTGGTCTATAGCAGTCTTAATATTGGACCGGCGGACATCGAGTATATTGCGCCATGCTCACCGTTACAAGAAGGAATCATTTCACGGTCCCTTACGAGTACAAAACCTGGGGCTTACTTCAATACTTTCCAGTTGAAGCTCCACCAGTCTACGACTACAACAAAATTTCAGCAGGCATGGAAGGATTTAGTATTCTCTGAGAGCATCCTGAGGACCGTCTTCGTACCTTCCACAGATGGCTTCTTACAAGTTGCTTTGCGAAACCCTCTCTTCCCCTGGGAATCCACCGCCTTTGGGTCAAACGAATTGGCCGAATACTACTTTGCAGAGCAAAAAGAGAATTGGATACAACGGAACAAATCTTCGATTACGCAGCCTTTGTTGTTGACTTATGTCGAAACACCTACATCAAGATTGTTCACTGTTCATATTTTCCACGCACTGTATGATGGAAACAGCTTCGATCTCATGATGGATAGAGTAGCTGCAAATTACGCAGGCACCTCTGTTCAAAAAGCTCCTTCGTTCTTTGAAGCTCTCACGTCTGGCCCTTTGACAAGACATGACAACTGTAAGGGTTTCTGGGAGAAGCATCTGGAAGGTTGGGTACCCTCTTCGATCACAGCACATGAGAGAAGCACCCACGGCTCGGTCGTTGTTGCTGAGCGTGATATGCCTATCTCAAACTTCGAGGCAATGAGATCTTCGCACAACGTCACACTACAGGCCGTGATAATGGCACTTTGGACTTCTGTCTTGCAGAACCTCGTTGAAAGCCAAATCACTATCGGTGTTGTTGTATCGGGGAGAGCAGTTGATCTCCCAGGGGTCGAAAACACCATTGGTCCGCTCTTCAATACTGTGCCTTTCTTCCGCCAAGCTGTTCAACATGAGGATTGGAAATCGCTAGTCCGACGATGTCATGACTTCAATGCTTCGGTTCTTGACTTCCAACACGTTCCTCTGAAGAATATCCAGAAGTGGTGCTCTCATAACAAGGCTCTATTCGACACCCTCTTCACCTACCAAATTGACGAAGCCAAGACTGATGACAATGAGCTGCCTTTTGAGATTCAAAATAGCGAAGTAACTCCTGACTACCCTCTCGCCCTTGAGGCTGTCTATACAAAAACGGGCAAACTCCGATTTACACTTGTTGCTCAGGGTCATGTGGTCTCTCAGTCGATTCTGGACAACCTCCTCAACGAGATCGAGCGTTTCGCCGACCTGGCGGCGGAGTCACCACAGAGTGAGGTGCCTGTTCCACAATTCAAAATCCCTATCGTCGACGACTTTCACAGTGGAAATGCAGAAAAGGACAGCCAGAACAGCTTTGAATGGACATCAGAGGCTCAAGCAATCCAAAACGAAATCTCAGTACTTGTCGGTATTAACCCTGCAGAGATTGCACAAGATGTCTCCATCCTGGAGCTCGGCCTTGATAGCATTGATGTGATTAAACTTGCAGCCAAGCTCAAAAGAAAGAGCATTAATCTAGCCCCTTCACAGATTATGCGTCAACAGACAATCGCCAAGATGATCACTGAACTGGCAAGCATCACCAATGACTCTTCATGCCCCCCAAGAGATAACTTCCTGTCGCGCATTGGATACAGGTTGCGCGAACATCTTGAGGCTTCGGAAGTGGATATTAGCAATGTAGAATCTGTGTTACCGCCCACCCACCTGCAGGAATCGATGGTAGCCGGAATGATCCATTCTGGCTTTGAGGCCTATTTCAACCACGACGTTTTACGGGTGTCCGACCATGTTGATACTACACAGCTCATCCAAGCTTGGAAGGACCTCATACACCAAACACCAGTTTTAAGAACAGGCTTTTACCAAGTGGAGAGTCAGGACTTTGACATGACATTTTGCCAAGTCGTGTCGAAATCCATTGACATCGATTTTGAGGCAACGAGAGTTGAAGACCTCAGCGAATTACACCAGATCACCGATGCTGCCAAGTCCGCGGCTAAGAATGGAAGAGGACAAAAGAAACTTTTTCAATTAAAGCTGGTGGTCATAGGCCAAGAAAGATACATGGTTCTCTCCATTGCTCACGCTCTCTACGATGGATGGTCTTTAAGTTTACTCTTCCAAGATCTCCAGGCATTGCTGGAGGGAAGATTGATCACTCGGCCTCCAGTAGAGCAATTCATCGCGAGAGTGATGGAATCCACAACTAGCAAGGCCAAGGACTTTTGGATGCAATATTTGCAAGACGCTCCATCGTCGACGATTCTCACAAAAGTCCAGCTTCCTACAGTTGAGGAAAAGGTCCAACGATTTGAGTCGGTGTCAAAAGTCAGTCTATTGGAGATAGACGCAGCCTGTAAAAGACTGTCCGTCAGTCTACAGGTACTCTGTCAAGCTTGTTGGGCAGTCACTCTAGCACGCCAGATCCGAAGCACAGACGTGACATTCGGCACCGTCTTATCAGGGAGGGACTTCGATGGAGCCGACAGTCTGGTTTTTCCAACAATGAACACAGTTGCCCTGCGTTGTATACTGCATGGCTCAGCAGCTGAGTTCCTGCGTTACCTGGAAGAAAACATGACTGACATTCGGGATTTCCAACACTATCCCCTCCGCAAAGCTCAATCGGCTGCAAAGGTTGACGGACAAGACTTGTTCAATACCTTGTTCATACTTCAAAGGTCGCCGGTATCGAGTGACCCAGCGGATCGCCCTCTGTTGACCTCGGTTGAAGCGTCATCATCCACTGAGTATCCTCTCTGCGTGGAAGCTGAAGCTGTCTCAGACTCTCTAGTGTGGAGACTCGCACTACAGCCCCAGTGCAGCTGGAATGGAGGTCCTCAGAGTCTGCTCGAGACGCTGGATAATGTCATGAGTTTTCTGTTGAAGTCGAAAGACCCTGAAATCCTGTCGTTTAGCGAACGAGGCGTTTCAATTTGTGGCACGCCTCCAGTGGCTCTACCAGAGAGTATCATCCACGAAGATGCTTCCGATAATTATTCGTCAAGAGATGAGAAGATTGAGTGGAACCAAAACGAAATAGGAATTCGGGAGGTTCTCTTTCAAGTCTCGAATGTTCCAATTTTGTCCATCAAGCTTTCCGACAACCTGTACCACCTTGGACTGGACTCAATCAGTGCCATCAAGGTATCATCACTTCTACGGAAAGCGGGCATAAATCTCCGACCACAAGATCTCATCAAATCCTCAAGCATATCGGAAATGGCTCAAAAGGCAGACACCAAGCTCAAGAAGCCTTTGCAAACTCTTGAAACTGTCGAAGACTGGTTACCACCCGCTGACATTGATGTGAACAAGCTGCTTGCCGACAATGGCATAAACAAGGACGAAGCAGAAGTTCTACCTGCTTTGCCGATGCAAGTTTACATGTTGACTGCGTGGGAAAATTCCGATGGGTCTGTCTTCTTCCCCGAGTTTCCCTGTCGGATCAAAACCTCGGCTAGCCTGGGAGAAATTGATCAAGCTTGGGGCAAGCTTGTATCCGAAACACCACTTCTACGAACCTGTTTTGCTTCCACACAGTCTTCGACTATCCCTTTCATACAAATCATTCTTAAGGAACTCGGCATTCCGCTTTCAAGCTTGCAACCGGGAGAACGCTCAAACTGCTGTATCCGGCCATTGGTCGAGGTGAACATCGAACAGGAGGACAAAGACACATGGCTTTTACGTCTCAAACTACACCATGCCCTGTATGACGGAGTCAGTCTCCCTGCACTATTACAGCGACTATCTGAGTTACTGAATGGCTCTGGTACTATGGAAAACAAGGGCCTCTCCCAGTGGAAGCAATTTACAATGCGCCACACTACGGATGAAGCTCGTATCGCAAGACGAGAATTCTGGACATCGTATCTCAAGGGCTCATCTTCCAGTCCTATTATCGCCAACTCTGACACAGACGTCAAAATGCGAACCTCGCATTTGAACCGGTCTGCCATCTCAGACATCAGTTCCATCCAGGCCCTTGCTACCCAGTCTGGCGTTTCCTTCCAGTCTTTGTTTCTTTCAGCTTACGCCAGAGCACTTGCCAAACAGAACAATGTCTCTGATACTGTGTTTGGTTTGTATCTTGCCAATCGAGCTGCTGGCGAGAACCTCCCTCAAACCTACCCCACCTTGAATCTTGTACCTTTGAGGGTCAGCTCACCTATCAATCGACCTCTAGCGGCTGTCGCCGCCGACATTCAAAGAGATATCCACCTCATTACATCTGAAAGTCGGGCAGAGGTTGGTCTTTGGGAGATTGCACAGTGGACAGGAATCAGAATAACTTCATTTGTGAATTTCCTAACCCTCCCCGGCGACACCGACCCAACTGGGAACTCCATCACGGTATTACCTGAGACGAACACAGGTGTTGTTGTCAAAGATAACTTACCTGATCGTCCCCGGACACCCTACCTGGAAAGCATTTTCAGAAACGATATTCCAGTAAGTCATCTTGTCTTTCTACCAAATTAGCTTTACGGTTACTAACGCGCGCCGTTATAGATGGCTATCGATATTGAAGCGTCAGTTGATGGCAAGAATCTAGCCATTGGAGTGTTTGGCTCTTTGCAACAGATCTCTTCTGAAGAGGCCTTGACCTTGGTTGCCAATATTGCAGAAATCTTGGATGGGGGCATTTAGATATTATAGAGGAAAGCGATATGCATTCTTTTCATAGGTACTTGGCGTTGGGGATTCTAGACTAAACTTGGTATTTTTGTAGAAGGTAGACACGAATCGCATTTTGTATATCAATGATAAAGATTTCTGTCTAACATGAATTCCCGTGTTAACTCCGTAACTCCTGTGTAATGCTTCCCCTTGATCTCGCGGTGGAGTTCATAGATATATGCTAAATTCTCAGCTCGGATGGTATGCTATTGGAGGTTGAAAGAAGCAATGGAAAAAGGTATCCAAAAGGTTAATGTGGCTTAAGAGCAATATTTTAGAACGAGCGTTATTGCTTGTTCACACAGAATACCCCAGCATTGATCTTTCAGGGAAAAGGATAATGTTAGCCAAACGCACAACCTCCGCTTCAGCTCGAGAATTTGGCGGTGTGCTTGCAGAACTCTTTGTATCGGTATCAATCTCCATCTCAGAATCTACCTCGCTCTTGGGCTTCGACTTTTCGGGAGGTGGTGTGCCAGAACGAGTGCCAGCGACTTCCCACGGAGCGAGCCCCATGGCCTGTAATGAGGATGGTCCCCCGACTTCAGCGATTTCTTTTTCTCCAGGACGAGTTTCAGCATCTTCTTCGACGATACCTCTGCCGGTGGAGTCAAAGTCGGGTCCGGGGTGGCCCCTTTGGAACGCTTTCCTCTGTCGCGCAAGATAAAGTGCATTTGTTTGCGTGAGTGGAGCTGCCGGTATGTACACCAGCATGCTTACCTCACTCTTACTGCCACTGGGCGTTTTGAGACCATAGTTGTTGCTGGAAAGGTAGTATGGAAGATCCGGATGCCAGAATATGTAGTCACCAGGCTGCAGAGTTGGCAACGTGATCATGCTGTTTCTTAGATGCAGATGAGGATGCCAAGTTTCGGTGATTCTCTGTGCGTGACCGGGAACTGCTCCATGAATAATGGAATCAGGTTCTGTTTGCAACTTCCAGTTCTCGGGAGCAAGATATTCCTCCCATTCAGGTCCGGAGCGATTCTCTGGTGGTGGATTCTTGGTTGTGAAGAACGGACGAAGCAGGTAGTAAGCTGTCGCAAGCTTAGGTGAGGGCAAGAGACGCACCATCCCAGGCTCGACGGTAGAGAGGGCCAAGATTCCTTGGAACATGCGGAAGATAGTACAAGCACCGTAACCATTGTAAAGGTCAGTAGTCACAGATGTTCGGCTGGTACATTTCCATGGGTCGTAATCCTCCCATTTTCCATGGAAGATGTGGTTATAGGTTCCCGCGTGCTGGTACCCATCGGGCTCCCAGCGCTCAAGGGACCCGTTATCGACCTGGGCGGTGATACCTGCAGAGGATTGTAAAGCTTGTATCCAATCATTGGCAGATTGCGGTGGTTCATTAGGTGGGACATTGAGGCTGTTAGACTGGTTCTCGCTATTCCCATGCACACGTATGCGATCGACGTAGGTAATAGGAAGTCGTGTGACAAGTTGGTCGTCGGGGCTAGTCTCCCAGAGACCCATCATAAAGCGTTGGGCGCTCAGAACGTTAGGGTGCGCTCTCGAACGGACTTGCGCGGGAGTCCAGAAGAAGTCGAAGCATGCAGGGTCATGTTGCTGCAATGCTTTTGCTTTCACATGCCGTTTGCTATCAAGATAATCGACGGTCTCGCGGACTGCAGTATCGGTATCTGCTCTGGGAACAACCTTGCGGACGACTCCAACACCATAGCGCCTCAGATCATGCCCGAAACGGGCAGTCTGAACAGAGTCATCAAGATCGCCAAATTCGATTGAGGGAATAAGGTGGGCGCCAAGATCTTCTATATGACTAACCTCTTTGCGCAGCGCTGTAATGAGACGAGCCCAGCTAGCTTCGAGCTCGGCCTCGTGACCGCGAATGAGGTTCTGCTTGATGCGTACAAAACGTGAGGGGAGAGCGATAGGTTCAGGGCCCCAGAAGGAAATTACAGGTTGGTCTTTGTCAATGGAAGAATTGCTTATAGTTGGTGTTGAGCTGTTTGTCCTGGGAGTGGGTGACATCGATGACAAACCGTTGGCTTTTAGTGAGGGCAAAGCCGTAGTTGTCGTGCTCGAATGGCTGCCGACCATCTTGCCAGGTATACTTGCAGCGAGGGCCGCAGTGAGCTTTGCCTCGTAGGATAACCTGGCACTTTCTGTAATGGCAGCGGTAACTAGTGAGGCCGCGATCGGGGCTGAAAGAGAGGCGCGATGGCGAGATTTTGTAATGCGACCAGTTTGTGTAAAGTTCAAGGCGTTGCTCTGCGAAGCTGCAGCAGCTGAAGTGGTGGTGGCGTTGGTGTTGTATGAAGATGCGCCTGAGCTGGAGTTGGAGTTGGAGTTGGAGCTGGAGCCGGAGCTGGAGATGGAGGGGTTCGAACGGCCAAGGCGGGTGCGGGAAAGAGCAGCTCTGACCTGTTGACCTGCCGCATCAGCGCCTTTTCTAGGCGGAAGGTGCACCCCTTCAGGCCCTCCTCCATCTTCTGGCTCTCCTCCTCCTCCGCCTCCTCCTACTCCGTCCGCCGCTATAACTGTTTCGACCCTTGTTGCCGCTCCCATGGTTGCAGCATCCCACTTCTCCTGCGCTTCTCTTAGGCTCCTTTGTTGTTTTGCCTCTCGTGCATCCTGATGTTCTACTTGATAGATCTGGCCATCTTCTTGCCCCATGTGACCCTGGAAAGCTTTTGACTTGGTATATCCGAGTCCACTTGTGAGGCCATCTCCTACCGCCACAGCTGCCACAGCTGCTACTCCAATCGCCGATACCAAGCCTTGAGCGTGATCCAGTATGGGCGCGGAGACCTCTTCTTCACAGGTAGGCGGTAGATCGACTGTTGGTGTGGCCATGTTTGCGTTGAGTTGAATTGCGTTGCGTTGTGTAGCACCGCGTCGTGTCGTGGTGTTGGTTGCAGGTGCTGACAGCGGATTCAAGATTCAAGATTCAAACCAACGCTGTGCTATACCGAGCCTTTGTTAATAATTCAAAAAGAAAACGGAAATGCACTGTAAATCGTGTGTCTCGGCCATATGTACGAAGAGGTGCGTTGAATTAACTTGTTCATCAAAATGTAAGGTTTCGAAAGCAAAGACCAGAGCAAAGGAAACCATCACAAAGCTCGCAACGGTTCTTCTATAAACTAGCCCTACATACTGCTACTGAGTGAGCTTTTTAGCAGGCGGCTGGCCGGACCGGGGCTCTGCTAAGACCATCTCGTCTCATCAATCTTCCCGGAGGAGAATCTGTCGATGTTCCCCATGGAGGAGTAGAGGGTCCCTGCCAGCAAACTACGAATGGATCTTACAGCGCGCAGTTCGGGCCTGTCATCCGTCGAACCATTCTCTTCTTGCTCAACGTTCCGTCCCGAAACCCCGGCAATACCCCACACTTTTCCGTTTGGAGCAAGTGATGGGTGCACGGCTCTACGGGCCATCGTCCGTCTACTGGTGACCGAGATGCCAGAGAACAAAAGAAATGGCCACATGAGACTTGTGAAGGGGCAACTTGCATGATAAGAATCGGGCTGAGGTTAATTATCAGACTTGAGTTAATTGTCTATATACCATTTAACGTTAGATGCTATAATCAATAATCCATGCCCCTCATGTGACATGTTGCCACATAGATTATCCATTATCATTGCTATGGTATTTCAGATGGATCAACCACCGGGAACATGATGCGGAAAAGCAATCAAACAAAACCTTGCAAATAATGCAACACCCAGGAATTTCGGATTCCCCCATTAGTATTGGCGTTGAATATGTCAATATCAGCATGCATCTTCAATCTCATCAATGGCAAATAGATTCACATTATCCATATCGAGTCAACCACTACGGCTAATCTCTGGCGCTTGTTGGAGCGTCCATTGGGACCAGACACAGCAAGCTGAGACTTTCGGCAGAATTAATTAAGTGGTGGAAAACGGCCGGCCCGCTGTGCCTGTTTAACTGAGGCAGTCCAGAAGCTGGGCAAGTCGGACAATGTCAACCCGACACCAATCCGAAACAGTGGGCACAGTTACGGCAAATCGGGCCCAATACTCCCGAGAAGTGACAGAATTGGTTTGGATTGTTTTATTTTTGTTCCAACTACCTATGTGCGGCAGCAATACTATACTCGCTACGAGAATGCAATCATACGCTAATCATTTAATCATACAGATATCCATAACAACAACTCCCTCAAGCCAGGTCGCTCGCGGAGGATCAGGAAACCATCCGAAACGCTTTACAGGCGGGAGTGCTTGGGCTTCCAGCCGTCCTCTGCGGCAATGAGCTCAGCAGCCCGCTCACCGCAAGCAAGCACCGTCACCATGGGGTTGATAGTGGGCATCTCGGGGAAGATACCGGCATCGACAATTCGGAGCTTGTTGATGCCGCGAACCTTGAGCTCAGGGTTGACAACAGCCATCTCATCCCGCTCGGTATCACCCATCTTAGTGGTACCGGCAGGGTGGTAGACAGTGTGGGCGACGCGACGGGCGTACTCGCTAATCTCCTCGTCGGTCTCAATCTTGGGGCCAGGGGCAACTTCCTGCTTGAGCCACTCCTTGAAGGGGCTCTGCTGGGCGATCTTACGGGCGGCCTTGATACCATGAACAAGAGTAGCCGCATCGTACCCCTCAGGATCGGTGAAGTAGCGGAAGTCAAGAGCGGGCTTGACAGTAGGGTCAGCAGAGGTCAAGTAGATGCGACCACGAGAGCGAGGACGAGGAATGTTGGGTGTCATGCAGAAAGCGTAACCATCCTTGATCTTGGGGTATCCAAGACGCTCTGTGTTGAGGTGGAAGGGGATCTGGTAGCAGTGCATCATGACATCGGCAGCATCGCCGTCGTTGCCAGCGGCATTCTTAGGCTCACGTCGAAGGAAGATACCTGCATCAGAGTCCATGGTGGTCTGGTTGGCAGGGACAGCCTTGTTCAGCTCCCACATGATGATGGTCTCGGGGTGATCGAGAAGGTTCTCGCCAACACCGGGGATGTCCTTGACAACGGGGATGTTGAGAGACTCAAGCTGAGCCTTGGGGCCAATACCAGAGTGAAGGAGGAGTCTGGGTGTGTCGACGGCACCGGCGCAAAGGATGGTCTCCTTGCGAGCATGGAGAGTGTGCTTCTCGCCGGACTTCAAGGTAATGTTGATGCCTGTAGCGACATCGTTCTCGACAAGGACCTTGGAGACATGGGCCTCGGTAAGAACCGTCAGGTTGGGGCGTCGCTCATCGCCTCGGAGGATAGGGTGGATATAAGCGACGGAAGCACTGCTGCGGTGGCCGGTGTCGGGGTTGTAAGAGACGGAGAAGAAGCCGGCACCCTGGGTCAATTGGCCCTTCTCTGAGATCTCGTGGTTGAAGTCGTGGATGATGGGAATACCCATGGCCTCGGAGCAAGCCTTGACCCAGTCCTTGGTCAACTGGTTACGGTGGCGGGGGTGGACGGGGTTCAGCTGGTTGCGCAAGTTGTCGACGCTGCGCATGACGGTTTCGAAGTCCCATCCCTTGCAGCCCTTGGCGACCCAACGGTCCATATCGTGGCGGAAGGGACGGAAAGAGATCAGGGTGTTGTGCGAAGAGCAACCACCGAGGACCTTGGCCCGTGAGTGTCGGATATGGCTGTTGCCATTAGGCTGCTCAGTTGTGGGGTAGTCGTAGTCGAGGTCACCACCGAGGAGAGACAACCACTCTCGAAGGTTAAGAACATTGTTAAGACCGAAGTCTGAGGGACCACCCTCGATGACAAGGACCTTGCGTTCAGGGAGGTAAGCAGAGAGACGAGAGGCCAGAACACAACCAGCCGTGCCACCACCCACGATAATGTAATCGTAAGCAGAGCTGGCGGAAGCGGGAAGAAACTCGGTGGTCATGGTGAAGGTTGGTATAAGTGGATGTAAGGTAGGTAGGTGTAGTAAGTAGGATAAAGGTTCAATGAAGGTGTATCCAAGATGAGGACTCAACTCAAACAGGAAAGGGGTATCGATTGAAGTTGAGAAAGAGGAGCTGAAGAGGAATGAGATACGACTCAAGACTAGAAAAGTCAGAGCTCTTGTAGTCGAGAGTCGAGGCGATCAACATGTTTTTGAAATGGACGACCATCAGGTGTAGGTGGGGCCCCAGATCGCGAAAGGGATCTCGGGGACGGTATACAGTGTCAATTGGTTTGAACCACATGGTGCCCAGCCAGGACTTGATGTACTCTCATGGCTGCACAAAGTAGCGTCTGGTGGACGAAACATGATGTTGATTGGTTCGAGGGACGAGCACACTGCTATGCAGCAAGGCTTGTGTGGTGGGTGGATCAAAAACACTACCTCAGCCAGCGAGAAGCCGAACGGCGACGGCGAGGACGAACTAACGTAGCGAGTCCAGGAGTCCAGGGAGAAAGCTGGTTTGGCTATCAAAGTTACAGGAACGAGGCTAGCCGCAGCGGGGTCTTGGCCGGTGAAAAAGGGCCAAAAAAAATACTGTCAAAGATGAAAACATGTTCTGCGGTCTTCACCGACTTCGGGAATCTGGATTTGGTGATACCGAAGTCATTATCCTGTAATGTCCGTAATCCGTATGACGTTGTGTATTTGTCCTTGGGTCAATTGTCTTGCTGTCGCGTAGGAACTGACAGGGCAGACAGGGCAGGGTGATTACCTACCTATCTTGGTGGTAAATAGCTTGTTTCCTAAAAGTTAATTTGCCCTGTCAGTTCCTGATAGCTCTGCACAATCTGACAACGCATATCAGGGAATGGTCATTCGCTGGAAAAACTCTGTCGCTGCACTCTATTCGGCACTCATACTGTACTGTCCTGACGCCTCAGCCGCGACACGAGCGTTGACTTTTGCAAGCGTTTATCTGAGAGTTGCTGGGTTGAACGGTGCAAGGTGGGGCCGTTCTGACGGCGAGAAATGGGGTAGAGAAATGGGGACCCGGATCCGGATCACAGCAGGCAGGCAAGGAAGGCGCCGACTGAGTCTCAATTTTTCCCTGTTTGCCGCATGTACCGCTTCAAGGTAACTGCAGTAGGTAAAGGATGAATTGACTTTTTTTTCTCGCCAGCTAACCCTTTCTTCTCATACCAGGTTAGTAGGGACTTGACTTAGTATTCCATCTTCACCAGGCATAACAAAGGTACCAACATATGTACTCTCACTCTTTGAATCCCTCAAGACACGGACAGACGGCACAGCACAATCACGGACGGATGCATGGCCTCGGTTACCCGTGCCGACAATACTGTCAGCTTTCCGAATGAATGCACGATAAGTTCCTGTTCTGGTTTCGTGCGTCCATCGTTATCAATAAAAATTCACTTGAATCCCACCATGTTGGTTACCATACATGTACAGTATCCAGTACAGACGACAGGTACCCATTATCTGCAGGGACGGTTCGGTTCACCACTAAAACCCCATACATAGCCATCCCTGCCATGTGCCGTGGAGGAGGATGCCAAGTTTGAAGTGCTGCTTAGCATACTAATTAGGTAAAGCGTGGTTGGGGTAGCATATGCTCGTCAGATCGATATTCTCCAAAGATCGAATTTGAGCTATGGGTGATTGGATAGTCGGACTAAACAGTGTGCTCCGCAGAATTCATCGGTCCCTTGGTTGTTTCTTTTCTTCTTCTATTTTTTCCTCCTCTGTTCACAAGCTTCATCCGGTATATCCGGGCAGTAAGGTCAATAGGAGAGAGCTGTAGAATTCAAGGGTATCACAAGTGATGGAATGGGATGATGTTCATTATCGCCATCACAGCAAAGTCTTTGAAGCTAACTCATCAATGGCAAATAACACTGTCTTGTAAGATAAAAGGTTCAGAAGCTCGGGCTGAACGAAGCTCAAGGTGTGGTGTGGTACTGCCAGCCTACCTTAGTCGCCTATAGCTACCTGTAGCTACCTCGATAATGACGTGAACATACCCACAAGATATCCACTCTGCAGCCACTCAGCCTTGGCGTTGTTCGGCAATGTCTAGACTCTCTCTGAATTATCTTTGCAGGTGAGCTGAGAACTGGGCTCTTTTTGTTGTGTGGTTTATCATTCGCAGTAGAGATTTCTCCTCCAGTTTTTCTGCACAGCAACGACTACACAATACAATGCAGATACCGTAGGTGGTCTGATAATCTGTATTCTCATCGCGCAGTAGTACACTCGCCCGCTCCGTCCTCAGAGGATTCGCGGCACAGGTATCCTAGGTGGTTGGTCTTTTGCAACTCATAAACATGTTTCAAGCATTGCTCGAGTCATGCTCTTTTCTATCTGCTCTGCTTGTATAGTAGTAAGTATCCAGACTCCAGAGTTTACCATCTTTTCACGTTGCACAAGGCGTCATAAACGCAAAAACAACTGTTTACAAGACCATTACTAGAATAGAAAATGAAGGTCGATTGTCCTACTCTTTTGTTCTGTCCTTCGTCTGTCATGTTGGTTGAATAGAAACCGTTGCACAGTACTGCTCACGATGCTCGGCTGTATTCTCATTGGCTAATCAGCTATACCGTGTTTTCACAGTATGACTCGGGCCCACGTCATTGTAGCTTTCTAGATGAGGAAGGTACCCGGCATCAGTTAATAACGGGTCTTGACGGCACTTGCATGTTTGCACCTGCTATCATCCCTACAGCCTTTATTATCTCACTTACACCCATCCCCACATACTACAATAGAACATTCATTCAGATCCAGATCCAGACGATTCAGAGTACCTTCATACCCTTCTGATCTTACTTGCCTTACTGTTACTTTGATTGATCTCGTGCCTTTCTTCCTCTCTACTTGGTTTCGTGATCTTACTTCCATCTTACTCACTCAAATTAAGCTACAATGACGTTCCCATCCGATATTCACACTTTCCACTCGGGACGACCTCAGCCCGAGTCATCGTCAAAATCCAATACTTTTGTATCGGTCGATCCAAGCAACGCAAAACCCCTTGCAACTATCTACACCACCACATCAGAACAACTCAACCAGACAGTCGCAGCTGCCCAAGCTGCGTTCCCTGCCTGGTCCCAAACTCCAGCTCCTCGACGTGCTGCCATTCTCCTCAAGGCGGCCTCTATCCTACGTGAGCGCAATGATGAGCTTGCATTGACCGAGACGCTTGATACTGGCAAGCCTTGGTCAGAGACTTCGACCGTTGACGTTGTAACCGGCGCCGACGTTCTCGAGTACTACGCACACATGGCCGCAGGCAGCTTTCCTGGCCAAAACACTCGTCTTCGCCCGGACGCCTTTGTCCTTACAACCCATGAGCCCCTTGGCGTTTGTGCTGGCATTGGTGCTTGGAATTATCCCATTCAGATCGCTCTCTGGAAGTCAGCGCCATGCCTGGCCGCTGGTAACTGTATGGTCTACAAGCCCAGTGAGGTCACACCCCTTCATGCCGAAACACTCGCCCAAATCTACATTGAGGCTGGTGTCCCTCCAGGAGTATTCAATGTTGTATACGGCGACGGTATCGCCGTAGGCGCACCCCTCGTGGCTCATAGTGGCATTGCCAAGGTGAGCTTCACCGGTCAAGTAAGCACAGGCAGCAAGGTTGCCAGCCAAGCAGTCACAGATATGAAGGGTGTTACTATGGAGCTGGGAGGAAAGAGCCCTCTCGTTATTCTACCTGATGCCGACGTGGAGGACGCGGCCGACACCGCCATGGTCGCCAACTTCTTCTCCACCGGTCAAGTGTGCACCAACGGAACCCGTGTGTTTGTCCCAGACACGCTTCTCTCCCAGGTGGAGGAAGCCATTGTCCAGCGATGTCGAGAGGGAATCCGCATGGGTCTGCCACGAAAGACCGAGACCAACTTCGGTCCCATGGTTAGCGCCGCACAACAGGAGAAGGTCAAAATGTACATTCAACACGGTCGCACAGTGGACAAGGCCAAGGTTCTATTCAATGGTTCTCAAGAGGCCAGCATGCCACAGCCAACTTCTGACGGCTTTTGGGTTCACCCCGTTGTCTTTACCAACTGCACCGACGACATGCGCGTGACGAGAGAAGAGATCTTTGGTCCAGTCATGTGCATTATGCCTTATAAGACACAGGGACGCCCTCGTCAAGAGTGGCTATCAGACCTCATCGCCCGAGCCAACGATACCCCAATGGGACTTGCTGCTGGTGTTGTCTCTTCTGACGTCGGCTTGGCGCAAGAAGTCGTTCAAAAGCTCGACGCTGGTATTACCTGGATTAACACTTGGGGTGAATCTCCCGCGGAGATGCCTGTTGGAGGTTGGAAGATGAGTGGCATAGGCTTGGAGAACGGCCATGAGGGCATCTCAGCCTACATGAGGACGAAGAGCACACTGATCCAGCTGGGTAGGGGAGCCTGCAAGGGTGTTTTCTCCAAATTGTAGAATGATAGCATATATGAGTTCAAAATGATACCTACTTTCGCGTTCCAACAAAGGCAAGACATCGTGTGCTTCACATTTATACTATGTAAATTGCAGATAACCCATTGCGATGCCTGGATTTCGTGGTCGGTCTATCGATAAGCTACGCTCTCCCATTCCTAGTGATAGTTAGGCAGTGCATATGCGAGACAACAACCATATTATAGTTCAGAGACGTTATATCTTTCGTCACTACTCAAAGATGAGAAGAGTTTGACGGAATTAATAGTGAATGAATAGTCTATCAAACAAAAGAATACGATGACATTCTGGCCATATGACTGGCCCCAGGTATGGTTGGTATTTTACACGTAGTCTACCTCCATTACTTTTAAACTAACTATTCTGGGTATTCTGATAATAGCCTCCTCATAACTACAGCTTGATCCTTCCTTTTAACAAAGGCAATGCCTTGTTGTTCTGATTAATCACCAGTAATACATGTTCATTACTTGTTATCATTACCTCGAGTCCTCCAAGAGCGTCTGCGTGCCCCCTGTGACTCTGCAATACCTTCTTTGCTCTCGAGTAGTACTCTAGAGCTAGGTAGTTTATACCAAGAAGTTGATAAAGGCGACCCAAGTTGTAGTACGCCTCTGCCTTGTTTTGACTACTGTCTTGGACAGGGCTTGAGGAACCTAGTTCGGCATAACGCGACAAGAATGACTGGCCTTGCAGCAATAGGTACTGGCGATTAGTTGATTGGCGTTTCAATCCATAGTGAACATACGCTAGACCAAGGCTTAGATTCACCATGGGATTGTCTGGGTCCAGGGCTCGAGATCGGAGAAAGTATCCTACGAAATGTTAGTCGAGGTACGCTAGGACAGAAACAGTTACTCACCTAGAGCATATGTGTAGCTTGTTGATGTAAACAGAATATGCCCGTAAAGCATCAGCACACAAGCATCCAGCGATGGCTCTCTCTTCTTGGCTGAATCTTCGTTGGGCTCACTTTCGCCATAGGCTTCATCCATGGCTTTGATCTGACGGAGGATGTACTTTTGCGCCGGTCCGGATGTGTACCAGGACACAGGAGATTGGCATAAGTTTGATACGAGAGCAAACATGCGGTACGAATCAGAGGTTGCACCATCCCTCATAAGCTGGCGAGCAGTTGCGATGCACTTTTCCTCATCGCTTGTGTAAATAGCACAAACTACGAAAGTTAGTATCCTTGAAACGTTGTAGCACTATTTACTTACCACTCCAAGCAATATGAATGATAAACCCGTGCTCCGGAGCTTGGAATGCAGTTGAATCTCGAGCAGCTTCACACACTTGATAAGCTTCGTCCCGCCTATGTGCGATAGCGAGACCAATGGCATAATCAAGAAATAGATCGAGCCAGTTGTTGAATGAAATACCCCGATGGCTCTCGAGATCTGAAGAACCTGCTTCTCCGTTCCCGTTGTCTGGTTGAGGTGCGAGGGCTGTTCAAATTTCAAAATCAGTAAATGATATATCCTCAGGGTTCAGCACACTCACTTCTCGCTAGTCTCTCATACATCTGAGACAGTTCGTTCTGTGGTTGGCCTGCTTCTTGCTGTTGCGTATGATTCTTTGGTCCTAAGAAATGTAAATACTTATCCCAAGTATAGAATTTCTTGATTGATCGGAAGTCGTCCACAAGTTCTTTTGAAGAGGCCATCCACTCTGGAACCAAATCTTGACAACCCCCTTTAATCTTTTGCCGGAGATCTTGGACAATCTCGTACTGTTCCGCCAACTTTACGGCACGCGCCTGTTCCTCTTGTCGACGCTTTTCTGCACCAGCCAATCGTTTTGGTCGGTAGCGTCTCGTAATAAGCCGCTTTCCAAAAGCATCTGTCCTACGAGGAACAGCTTGAGTTCGTCGTGGAGCTCGTCGGCTGGGCTGTTCAGTTGCCGTGCTTGAGTCTTGGCCGCTTTCATTATTGTGATCCCGGTCCCGGATCTCTCGAAGAGCCATTGCCTCAGCTGCCAGGATAAGAGCCTCTTCTTCCTCTCTTGCTTTTTCATACATGTTGGCCAGTTCGATACGTGCGTCAATGTTGTCTTCATCCGCATCAATCGCAGCCAGAAAATACTCCTCGGCGGTTGCATTCTCGCCAATGGCAGAATGGCATCGTCCTAGCTGCAGAAGGATTGTTGCATCGGCATCACCGGGTAAGTCGCGAAGTACGTGGTAGTATGAGATCGCCAATGGGGTGTGACCACGGTGAGCCAATTCCTCTGCAAGATCAAAAGTCAAGAAGGGAAACTCGTTGGCGAAGTCTCTCGTAATGACGGACTCAGGATCAAACCACCACAGGTGTTTCTATCGTATTGTTAGTATGGCTTCGTTCATAACGCTCTGGCTGCTTACCATGGCTTCTTCCTCATCCCCAAGTCGAAATCTGTATATCGCCAGACGGGCACGAAGGTCCAAAGGAAATGACCGGCCATAGAGGTCGGTGCTCCAAAGCCCAGCTCTGAATTCTGGAACACCTGTTCTTCTTTCATCATCCATGTCCCACTCGCGGTCATCGGAGTGCCAGTTATTCCAGTACCCCTCGGACTCTCGTCCCAGAACCCATCTAGCCAGCGCCTTCGCCTCTTGGATGGCATCCTGATAACGGCCGGTTGAAGCAAACAACTCCACGTAAATTCCGATATCAGTCCACGGTGATTCTATCATCTCGAGGCTCGTTTCTTTCTTCTCGTGGTCAAAGAAACGCTTGTAGGCTGCGATTGCGCTCGGAACAGCTGCTTCTGCTTGTTTGTTATCAACGCAGGCTTCTGCAAGCTTTCTGACAATTTCAAGATCGTAAGGACGATGCTTCAACACAACCTTATAGTCGGAAATAGCAGCAGCAAGATGACCTTGCCTGTGACAGACCAGACCCTTGCCTAATCTTGCGTCCAGGTTTGTGTGGTCAGCGCGTAGCGCGGCAGAATAACAAAGTCTTGCGGTATTGAGATTCCCAGCCTCATCGTCGCTAGTATTCTCCAATGCGAATGATGCACATCGGAGCCATCCGTTGACATCTTTAGGGCGAAGGTGAGCAGCGTAAACCATTGCGGATAACGACTTGCTCATATCGCCCTGTTCGCCAAAGATGGAAGCCAAGGTTGTCCATGCTTGATGTGTTTCTGCATTGATTCTGATGACTTCAAATACAAGGTCCAGCGCTAGGGAGTAGTCACCGCTCAGAAAAGCCTGATTCACCTTTGACAGTCGCGCTGTGATGTCGCCTCTCGGTTTGGCTGCTTTTCGCGGGCCTCGAGCTCCCTTCCCACGTAGGCCAGAGCGATTTGCCGAGGGCGGGACAACTTCGTCGCGTTGCTCATTTATAAAGTTCCTAACAGTCTGGTCAAATTTGGCGATATCATCCTCCAACTCCTCCAAGTCAGAATCTGCATCAGAAGCATTCTCGTGTTGCCTGTCTCGTTCAGTATGTAATTTTTTTTGTCATTCGGAAAATATGGGAGTACTAACCTTTCCATCATATCCATATTTATATCCCCTGACATCTTGCATATCAGTATTTTGAAATTCCAATGAAGCTGTATTGTTGATGCTGTTGATTTGAAGTCGGCGATGGGTATGAACGATTGGTGTTAAGACGTGGCGCATATATTGTGGCTCAGTCGCAGGTCACGTGCTTCGCCAGTCCGTGTCAGACCTGAGTGCATGCAAGACCCAAATCGTTCTCCAATATTGAATAGTAGCGAGTGACGTGAATTACAAGGAATATTGTGATGGGAAATCTGAGAACTTCCATGGAACATTGATGAAGATGCGCTCTCCGCTTTACAATAGAGTTTGTTTCACAGTGGAACCTTACTTCAATGCTTGCATAGTCATCCGATATTAGCTTTTTGCCTCAGAGTCCCCAGTAGGATCGGCGCCCAGGTACCCGATTGCTCGTCTCTTGTTACTTGAGCCGTTTGGCCCTACGCTCGTAATCAAGGGTCTGCAAGGTCCATCGATGTACATTGTGAAACAAGTGTCATAGACAGCCTGGACTAAGAAATCATAGCAGCATCTGAAAGTTCACGGGTTTTGCAAATGGATGCTGGAATAAATAAACAGTATATTGCAAATAAGACACAAGACGTTACTATCAACTCATCACGTCGCGATAACTCGTCGTTCTCGCGCTCGACTATTGGTCCAAGTTGCACAGGTTGACGTTCATCTCCCTGAATTACAAAGACGAACAAGCCACAAACTTGAAGGAAATACAGCACCATCTGAAAGAAAACAAACCACCCCACAATCCACTTTTGAAGGTCTCTATGTGTGCATGCCCGGTCACGGTGTTTCTAGCCCAGTTTTCCATCGGCTTTGGCTTCTGCGAGGAAGTTAGTATATCTTGTTGTTAGACGAAAGACTATTTCAAAAGCTTACCCTTGACCTGCTCGAAGACCTTGAGCATCTTTCGGCGCGCACCGAGAGCGTTCACGCCGCGCTCCTCAAGAGCCTTGTCGTCTAGCTCAATGAGATCCGTCCACTTCATGTCCTTGAGATTGTCGGTGTATTTGTGAAGACGAAGACTTCGCAGCCAGCTAGGGATGTCCTGTAGAAGGGTTGGGTCGGTAGGATCCTCCGGAGGCTTCGAGCTGCCCCGACGCCCACGGGGAGATCGTCCACGGACCATGTCAGAATGGTCTGACAGATAACCCTCATGACCTCCCATACCAAGGCTACCCATGTTGACAGATTGCATGCCAGCGCTCAACAGTGGCGACGACACATCATATGCGCTGAGGAAGCCATTGTTTTGCGGTGAGGTAAAAGGGGCCATGTGAGCAAGGCCAGGTTGCATGGCGAGCCCAGGAGAGCTAGGACGAGAACGCTGGCCACCCATACCGAGGCTCTGCTGCGCTTGAAGAGCCATGATCTGCTCCCGGCTGAGTACTTGTCCATGCTCGTTAATCATGACCACATTAGCATTCGGCATATTGATGCCAGGCTGGGGACCAGTAGGCACAGGGTTCTGACCCGGTGTTCCGTCATTGGATCTAGCACGACGATACTTTCGTACATCATCAAGTGCGAACCGGTTGTTGACTGTCGACAGGGCCGCAAGCTTCATGGCTGTGGCATTAGCAACCATGTCAGCTTGATTACCACCAGTGGCAGCTGCATTGAAAGTACTGGTCATTGGTGTGTTGACCATAGAAGCCCAGTTACCGCTGCCAGCATTGTAGGGTGACAGCAAAGGCAGATCTGCAGGGGTTTTATCAGGGGCATTGAGTGTTGTTTGCTGGATCGTATTGTTGCTCGACAACTGGGGACGGGGTGATCGAAGACCACCTGAAGGTGTCGGCTGCACGAATTGGCCCATTGGTGTCTGGCTAGATGATGGCTTGGCAGAGGTGTCTCCGTTCCCGCCACTATTCCAAGGCGATGAACCAGCAGGCCCGGCATCACGACCATCCTGAGGCGCACTGATGGAAGGGGCGGCCATGGATGATCGATGATCCAGAGCGATGCTGTTGCGGTTCGATGAAGGTGGGTTTCCAGTCTGCTGGGTGAATTTGGCCTTCTCGGTCGCGATAGCAGCTGCGGCGTCGGGGAACATGGCACTGATGGTTGTGGGATCGAGTCCGGAGTGTCGTTTGGTTGATGGGGCGATGACCGAGCTCCGCGCCATGGAGTTCCGGGCAGAGTCGACATTCAGTTTGTTCATAGCATCACTAAGACGGTTGGACATGGGATCTGCGACTGTGTTAGACATGATGTAAGTTCGATTTGGTATCTTTCATACCTTTGTCGAAACTAGCAGGAGAGAGGACCCCTGATAGCGGATGATTCTTACCCATCTGTTGAAGCACCTGAATGAAGAAGCGAATTTGGACTTGGGTTGTCTGTTGCAGCAAAGCATACAGGGCAGCAGTACGCTCAGCCTCGCTCAGGACACGGAACCATTGCTCGATGGCGCTGAGCTCGTCCTTGAAATCCTGATCGAGGGTCGCGGCAGCCATCTCCTCCAGTGTCGTCTCGTACTGATCGATGTCGGCAATCCATTGCTGAGCAATCTTGTCCTGAGAGTCTGACTCGGCATTGTTCGGGCCAAGATTCTGCTGAGCCTGACCGTAAAAGTCTGAAGACGGTCGAATGCGGTTGGACGGAGAAGGGCCAGTGAGTGATGCCATGTCGGCTGAGGCGCGAAGTGAGTGTCCGGAGCCAATAGCTCTCGAAGAAGGTGGTCGCAAAGTTGAGGTGTTGTTAGCCTCGGGAGTACTATTCCTGTTTCCGATGACGTGGTTTCCAGACATGTTGTGCATTATCGGGGTGGGTTAAAGTTTATAAGGTCGTAAGGGCAAAGCGCGCGGAATATGATAAAACGTGACAAGAATCGTCTGTCGACTCCTGCAGTGACCGGCTGACCTCAAAGGAGCTTAAGACTTCAAGCAAGGCAAGAAATTTAGAACATTAGCCAGGCGATGGACAGTGCTGCAGATTTGTTAGACGACGTTTGTAAATAGGGATTGAATGGAAGGTTTATCCCATTCAACCAGACGACAACTTGGAGAAAGCAACGGCGGGAGGGGTGGGAAGGGGACGGACAGTCGTACCGAGTATACAAAGGTATGTAAGTTGGTGGGCAAAGAAAGGACGAAGTCTGCTTCCAGGCAGGCCACAGTATTCCTGATTAAATCCCGCCGTTGTATAAAGTAACGGACCGTCGTCCTTTAGCGATGAACTCGTCAAAGGACAGTGGGATGGTCGTGAGCAAAAGTTAGGATTCGTGTTCCTCTCTTCACAGCGAAGGCCTCAGCCCCTGGGCTTACCCAAATGGGGCCACCCACCGTAAAGGGCCCACAAGCCTATCAGCGATGGAAAAAAGACCATTAATCCTTGTCTTTATGATCGGATTTACATCGATAATACACAGTTGCCTGAGGCGCTCGAGAGTTTATGGTGGCAAAAGCGTCGTAGGATGGGGAGCTTGCAGTTGCAATGACATGGAACAATTTAGTAGAAGCGGCAGCTGGCTAGTAGCTGTTTGTTATCTGCATACATTTACATAGGCATTTCCTAGGTGCATAGAGATGATTTCCCGTACTAGGTATATATGATAGATAGCATTTGAGATAGCATCAAACAAGCAGATAGATTGATGCACTATCTCTTACGGCCTGTCGATCAGGAACGTTGATAATTACGGAATTAAACTGACAAAAAAGATATTTGACGGTATTGCGATTTTTGAAGTCTAATGTTGACTTTTGAGAAAGAATTTCAATAAGTCACTTCGTTTTACAGCTCCTGCAATAGCGCTGAATTGTGTAAAGGCGAACACAAACCAGTTGCTGTCGCACCAGCAACATGATTTCACTAGGGCATCACATGGCTGAACCAAATCCAATGAATCGCCATACGTGCCATGATACAGGAAAGGCACGAATACAAACAGCACTTCACCAACAAATATACTTGTAGAACTGGGACTTGCAGCTTGGAGTTCAGGCAGTAGTGTTCAGTATTCTACCTCATGTTCCTGGAAACCAAGCAACATGCTTTACTCGGGACTGTCACAGCATCATTCGCCGAGACGTACGTATCGGCATCCACCACCTTTTTTGGTCGGGCTAATCGTATGGTATTTTCCATCGTTCATTTGCGCAGGTTCTATCGTGTGTATGCCGTAACCGAGCAATGCGAATGCTCCAAATTGACGCCTCAATATTCCTTTGCCGGGTGCTTAGACGACCTCGCGCTTGCCCTCCTTAGCCTCCTTCTGTTAGGGTTGTTAGCCAGCTGTTCAAATCCGCGGTATCGTTTTTGATCGGAGGTGTGGGCGTACCAGGGCCTTCATGTTGCCGTGAAGAGCATGTCGATGGTTTCGTCGGAACTTGGGGTCGGTACCCTTAAGAGAAGGGTAACGGGAAGTCTTGGGCTTCTTGATTCTACGCCCGAGTTAGCGATCGCCCGTCATTGATGAATTTCGGTATAAATACCCGTTCCGGTGCGCCTTGCGCGACTGGTTGTGCTGGGAGCTGTTCTTTGACTCTGCGGCAGTGTCAGTGACCTCTAATTCTTCTTTTCGTTATTTTCTGAGGCTCCCACGTACTCGCCATTGCTGCTGATTGATTCCCTGTGTCGACGGAGACGGATCACGAAGTTGCGAGGTGAAAGGTAAAATGTGCGCTGAGGAAGCCCTAGAGGGGAAGGAGCCCGTTTGCCAGACCTAATCCGGTAGCCTGCACGTGCTTTGTGGCTCCACTTTTAGTCGAGGTACGTACTACTCGATATCGACCTACTGCTAACTCTATGAGGGGCTACTATGACTGTTTTATTTCAAGCGGCTCTACTTGCATACATGCTGATGCATTTCACCAGCTGCTCCGAATCTCTCACCCAAATACGAGATTGTATAGGTCAGCCACCAAACAAAGATGACACACGCTATAAGTACTACTATGTTACACTTTATGGGAACGACAAGTGTGATGATCAATCAATGATTGCATGGCTTCTATTGATATGTAAAGAAACCCTAGAATTCTAGGCAGATGGTCATGTAACAAGGTAGGAAGAGCAGCCTCGACGTAGCTCACAATCACTACTAAGGTCACAGTAAAGAATTCAACGCTAATTACTGGAGAAATGTGCAAACAAAAAACACCTACCTATCCGTTTCTATTCCCACTTTTTGCAAAAACCCTTCCTCTCAACAGTTGACGATGTTGGTCATGATTAGTCTTCGCCGGCTGTTGCCCTAATCTAAGTGCTTGTCACAGGCTGTGCAGCAACGCTGTGGGCAGCTGCTGCCACAGCAGTCTTCTCGGCAGCCCGGCTGATTTTGCGGAGTTGAATGGACTTAATATATCGAATCAGGAGGATAAACATCAGCTCAACCCTACAAGCATAAATATGTCAGCGAACGGCGGTTTCAGTGGGAATCGGCTCATCTTACCTCTCCTTTGCTGTCATCAGAATACCCTGGACGAGAAGTCCCTTAAGAATCTGGGGCCCAATGCCTTTGAACAGCCCCAGCATGCCCTCATGTTCTATGATGAACTTCATGACCTCAACGAAACTGGTAAACGGCTTGCCATTGCGAGCTGGGGGTGGCTTTGACTGAAGGCCGACCTTGGCCACTATCAAAGGCTGAGTGGCGATCGTCGCAAGTGCTTTAGACATAGCACCCAACACTGAAATCACGGTTAGTCTAGTTCTGGTAGAAACTCCTGATTGCAGACTCACAGAATGCCTCCCCTGGCCTCAGGCTGGTCTTGCCAGGGTACATCACTTCCTTCAGTCGCTCGTACGCGCCGTAAGTAATGGCAGGGTTCACAACAAGGACCAGGCTGGCCTTGAGACCTCGCCAAAGACCTGATACACCATCTGGGCCATCGATGACCTCCCGAGCTGTGGCCATAAGACCTTTGCGATCACATTTGCTGGCTGTTTGCTGGCGCGTGGTGACCACTGCGACAGGGATTGTAAAGACTTGTGCAATGGCTCCTGCGATAGCACCTAGACCGAGCTCCACGACGGTAGAAGGGTTCGCGTCTGTCTTGCGTGACTTGAGATACAGCGTTCTGACAATGGTGTACCAGTAGAAGTAGGCAAAGTTGGTTGACGCAACTCCGATCAAAGAACCGTTCATACCGGCGTAGAGACCTTTGATGCCGTCATCGGCAACGATTCGCGAGATGGCATCCCATGTCGAGGTGTAGTGTGGTTCGTCGGTCGGGGAAGGTTCTTTGCTAGGATCTGGCTTGATTTGAACCTGGAGACGAGTCTTGACACTGTTTTATCCATCGTTAGCATGCGCATATACTGAGCAGGAGATGGGAAATGAAGACTTACATGTCAAGAGGATAGACCAGCGCGTTGGCCAGAACAGCGCCTGTAGCGCCAGCCACGGCGCGACCCCAAGGGGAAATCTCAGGTTTCGATTGCGCAGCCATAATGCGATGATTGTCAAGTTCTTGTAGAGCAAGTAGAGACAAACTATGGACCAGGTCTATGTCTATGCTGATGTCTTGTCGCAAGGTCGGACGTGACCTTTACATGGGCCCTGAACAGGGCATCATACCGTTATCAAAAGATTGAACGGGCCTGCGACCGGTCCAGGGCCGAGGTTCGAGTCCACCGGTCTCGGCAGATTCACTGAATCCCCGCCTGTGATTTGACTCGGAGGACACGGCACCTACCTCGGTTAGTCTCAGTTTACCTACCCGGAACTCCAAATGCTACCTCTTGTTGTATTGAACTACCTGTCTCTGCACGTGGTAACTTGCATCATGACGTTTATCAAGCATCTGAATATGCATAATAGATATATAAGTAGAAACAAACCATATCTTCCATGCTTACACAGGGTTACTATCTCACTTGACCTTCTTTAAACTGGAACTGGCGAGTGCTTTTCAGAGAGATTTATTATCAACAATCATGGACGCCCTCAGCATAGTGGTCTGTCTCTCTTCAAATATGAAAAGATGCTATTATTCACGGATATGTCATAGGCGGTTGATCAGTGTTGGTAGTCTTCTCTAGTACTCACCGTACCTGACTCGATTCAACCTTGATTGCCTAGAGCATCATACAAGTGGAGAATGCGACAGGCGCAGCACTGCCATCATTTCAGCCCCCACCGCGGGGTTCGTTAACGAGAGTGTTTGGTTGTCAACTCAGACTGACGAGAATTAAACTTACCTTGAATTAAGAGGTCATGTTATAATACAACGGCGATGGAGAAGAGAGCTCAGGTAAGTCAATTCAGTCCACTCCTATAAGTAATTCACTACTCCATATCCCGCCGTCATCATCTCCATCTTCTCTGTCTTGAGATCGCCCAAAATGACTTCATTAATTAATTTCACTAACCCTATACCATAGGCCACTGAGTCTCTCATTCAAACATCGAGTGGCCAAGCGGCCCTCGATTACACTGTACAGGCTGCCGAGCTGTATATGAGAGCTGCTGGAGAGGCTCCTACTAAGAAAGATGCCAGTCGTCTGCGCCAGAAATGTCAACAACTCATAGCTCAGGCAGAGAAGCTCAAGGCCCAACTCACACAGACGCCTAGTGTCCTATTGCGAACTTCACGCCTTCACGGCAATATCTTTCCTCCGTGGTCAAATGAGCCCTCAAGCAAGGACTTTGAACTTCCCCCAGGAGAGGAACCTTTTACGTAAGGTGAAATGTTCAAGTCTCATGTCGAATGGTTCGTTGACTTTGGCACAGCGACAATGCTACCTTCACGTTATCGCCTAGACAGGATGCTACCTTTGGTGGGTGGAAGCGCCCACGAGACCTTCATCCGGACCTTGACCTAGATGACGATGCTTTGATGAACTCAAGCCGCGGCTGTGATCTTGTTCAGGATGTGACAACTGATTGTTCGGTGGTCGCCAGTTTATGCGCTGCTATGCGCATCTTGACTGGTCGACACTCGGTAAAACCATCGCCAAACCTAATCTTGTCCAATGTACTAACAGGAATGAACAGGTCCTATCCTCCATTTTATACCCTTTTGACAAAGCACGGGGAATACCCAAAGTTTCCTCTTCGGGCAAATACATACTGAAGTTGTACTTCAACGGATGCTTTCGCCGTGTTACTATCGACGAGCGGCTCCCTTCCTCCATCACCGACCGCACTCTCTACGTCGTTGACCGACTGAACCCGCAGCTGATCTGGCCAGCCCTTCTAGAGAAAGCCTACCTCAAAATAAGAGGCGGCTATGACTTTCCAGGGAGTAATTCTGGCACAGACTTGTGGGTACTCACGGGTTGGATTCCTGAACAGATGTTTCTTCAAAGGTGAGCACTCATTTTTGTTTTGGAACCCTGACATCACAAGTCCTTCGCACCCCCCTGCTTCACCTTAACCCTACAACGTGGACTCACCTTTCAATTGCTTGTATAGAGAAGACCTGGAGATCGACAAACTGTGGACACGAATAAAGAATGGGCATGATTTTGAGAATGTTGTCGTCACACTGGGTACTGGAAGAATCTCGGATGAAGAGGAGGACCTCCTTGGCTTGATTGGCGAACACGACTATGCTATCATGGACCTCGACGTTGTAGATGGCAGCCGGAGACTTTTGGTCAAGAATCCTTGGTGTGATGGGCCAGTCTGGAAAGGAGGTATTTCAAAACGTCCCGAGACTGAGCTGGCACCACAAACGATAGACTCTCGAAACAGAGTTACACCCACTGCCGCTGGCTCGTTTTGGATGACTCTCGAAGATGTTCTCCAGCACTTTGAATCCATGTATCTCAACTGGAACCCATCGCTGTTCCCCCACCGACAGGATCACCACTTCACCTGGCATATACCGAATCCAGAGTTGTCTTCATCCTTAGTCCGAAATCCACAATACTCGCTGCAATCACCCACGGGTGGACCTGTCTGGATCCTCGTCAGCAGACACTTTGTGGATGCTGAGCTCGATATCTCTCGCAACAGGACCGACACCATGGCAGCCGTCTCTGGGCAGCTTGGCTATATGAGCATCCTCATATTTGACAACAATGGCCATAGGGTGCAAATCAGCGATGGCGACATTTACCGTGGACCTTATGTCGACTCGCCACAAACCCTTGCACGTTTTGACACGAGTCCAAAGAAGCGATACACCGTTGTTATTGATCAGCACGAGTTTCCACTGCCCGACTACACTCTCACTCTTTCTTTTCTATCACAAAGCCAACTTGCAGTTAAGGAGGCCGAGGATGCAATGACGCTCGTAAAAGAAGTAACTGGATCGTGGACCAGAAGATCCGCAGGGGGTAGCGCAGCCTGTACAACATACGCTCTCAACCCGCAGTACAAATTATCGCTTGCTCAAGCAGGCCCTCTTTCCATATTACTTTCAACCAATATGCAGGATGTCCACGTCCACATTGACTTGGTCTGGTCTCAGGGCAAGCGAGTTCAGACACTCAAGGTTCGCGATCTGGCAGGTTCATCTGGAGAATACCGGAGGGGTTGCGCAGTGGCAAACATTCCGCACGTTGATGCGGGAGTTTACACCCTGGCATGCTCGACTTTTGAAGCAGGACAGCTTGCCGACTTTTTCCTTCGCATCTCATCCATGACAGATGTGGCTGTACAGCCTGTTCCCGCCGATGCTGCGGGGAGGTTGCGCAAGACACTCACCCCCTTTAGACTTTCCGATGGAGCCGAAGTCCGCCGGGCACAGATTTCAGCTTCCTGGTTAACTCGGATCAGCATCACTGCACGAAGCGTTAGTAGCACTGGCTTGGATCTTAGCAACCGGTCCTCATCCACTCTCATGGTCCGAGTTTCAGTGGCTCACGGCTGGGACCCAGAGCGAAACACGATTGCAACATCAGGTGAAGGCGAGTACGAGGAGCTCAAATCCATTGTGAGAACCCCAGAGTTAGACATGGAACCGGCAAGAATACAACGTGAGGGTATGTGGCTGGTGGTTGAGAGTATGGGCATATCTCAACCAGGAGAGTGCATTGAAATAGAAATTCACAGCGACGGACCCGTCAATGTTGGGTCTTGGGCACTCTTATAGACAGCTCCCAAATGTCCAAGATCACATCAGGAAGTCAACACGCGCATATACTCGCTGAAAGACACAAATATGCGAAAGTAATAAGACGATAATGAGGGTATCATGTGTTGCATATCAAAAACTGAACATAATAAACGCTATTCGCTAGCCAACGCCATTCCAGCATGAATGGTACACTCCCGTAGGAGGAGGGTAAAAAAAAAAGACGACAAAGATTGACCCAACCGTGGGTATCCAAAGATCCAAAACGCCTAGTCTGCTCTCACCCAGGCTCACGCCACTGGGCCAAAATCTTTTGGGAACAGAAGTGAGACCAGAAAGAAGCCTCCCCAACCTATCACTCGGTAGGCACTTGTTCATATATAACTCCATAACAAAGACTGCGCCTCATAGCGATGTCGTAAAATCGTTCCTCGTTTATCGACAACCAAAACCGAAGATAGAAAGACCGTTACCAGTCGCGTTGTGAATGCTCACGTGGGTGGTCCACGTCTTCTCCGACCACGATTGGGTCCGTCTGGTCGTTGAGCGAGTACATCTCGCAGTTGTGGATCATCTTTGTCTTTGTCTGGGTGATGAACACGAACGTGTCTATGGCCACCATTGTCAATATTCGAGTTAAGAGTTGGAGATGCAATCAAATCATAGTTGAGCTTGCAAGGTGACGTACCGCTGTAAATTATCCGGTCGTGGATATTTATGTTCCCTGTCAGGGCAGTATGGGCACACATATCCTGGAGAATCATGAACCAAACCATGCCTTATCATTTCATTCTTGCGCTTGAAGCCCTTGCCTCCTTCACTTCTTGGACACCCTTTTACTGGACAATAGTGCGGTCGTGCTGATGAATGCACATTCATATGAGAGTTGAGGAGATACTGAGTCTGAAATGGAGCAGCATTGCACCCCGGAACTGTGCATGTGTAGGAGCCGGTCATATGTTGCGGATGCGTGATGCCATCAATGCTCATGCGATCAGTGATAGATGCGGAGTTGATTGAGGTAGAAGTGGCGGGCGTAGAAACAGAATGATCGGTATTTGGAGTCTCACCAGCATTGCTACTGCTACTATATTCTGTCGGGGCTCGAGGATGAGTGCCATTTGTTGCGTAGTAGTGAATACTCGCGCTTGGAGCAGAATGCGGAGAAAGTGTTCTATAACCTTCGGGTGGTGAACAAGGTGAAGACGAGAGAGTGCTTACACTGAAGCGATGCCCAATATTTCCAGCTGGCGAGGCAGGGAAAGTTGAGGATGGCCCTGAAGGGACACGTCCAAGTTCCTGTTCGGGTAAATGTTCGGGAGCCAGATCTCTGAGTTCTCCAAAAGTGGAACGGAGAGATGGAAGAGACTGTGAGGGTATCGTCTCCTTGGATTCGCCGACTGGCGCACGAACTCCGTGAAGCGGCGGCAAGGGCCCGCTGGGTGGGATTAGTGGTGATGCAACTCTGTTGGTAGAAACATATCGCGAAGTAGATAAGGCGGTAACTGGAGGCTCATCGTGAATAGAAAGCTGACCGGTTGGTATCGATATGTCGGGTATCGTTTTGGGTACTGCAGCTGCGAGGGTGGATGGCGCTGTAGCTATTGAAGCAGCTTGCAGTGCGCCTGCGGCAAGGTGCCGAAGCGACGGCCCGCTCATGAGATTCTCGCTCGCGGACCTATCTTGAGCGTCTTCGTCGGGCGATTCTTCGTCGCATGGAAGACTTTCGCGACCGGCTGCGCGAGCGATTTCAGGATCACGTCCATTGTCGAGATAAGCGACTAGAACAGCGTCCCCAGAAGTTGGACGAACCTTATGGCGATTAGACTTATCGCGACCGCCGATACAGGAAGTACTAAGACTGACTTGAGTTGCAGGTATTTCTGGAGGAGGACTTGGAGACGGCTCGAGCTTGGGACGAAGCGGGGTCATGAGGGGGCTCCCTCGAGGAACCACATCATCCGGATCGTATGTATCGACAATAAAACCGAGATGAGGTTGTGGTGGTTGGTGCTGCTGTTGCTGCGTAGCTGTGGTCATCGTTGTCGCGTTGACGGTCGTTGCTCAACTCGCCATGGCCCCTCGCGAGGTTGAAGTGTTCCGGGCCTTTTTGTCGATCGCTAATCACGCGCTGATGTGAATATATGTGATCAAACTTGGAAAAATGACATGCGCTACCAAAGACAAGTTTGAAGAGACGGAGGATGTGAATGTGGTATCGGTCGTATTAGGGTGTGAGCCAGGCACCAGTTACACACGCGCAACTCCGAACAGACAATTTGCCAGCAATATTTCGTATACTGGTACTCGCTTCTCGATATGAAGCGTCGAATGGCCGTCCAAGGCGGCGACAGGAATAGTTAAGATCTCTACACTGTGCTCGTCCAGGTAAGGAACAATATCGAGAATGGCCGTGGGCGCAGGTCAGATGCGCAAATGCAGCGAACTGGGAACCTCGAAGCTTAATGCGAAAAGAGCGTGCCTAAATATGCGGCCCGTTGAAATACCGCGTTACTTGGAGGGGTTTTGACTTTGTTGACTTTGGTAGTCGTTCAAGCGAGGTTGTGTGTGCGCGATATCAAAGAGAAGAAGCGGAGGTGATGTTCAGTCGTCGTTTGTGTCAAGGGGTGTGACCAGTAAGACCGAGCGAGAAGGATGTTGTTGTAACAGAGGTACCTTTTGATTGGCAATGTTACTTTGAGGTCAGTCAGAGCTGAGGCGTAGATATGTACAGCAGACAGCAGCTGGTGGTATTCGGAGGAGGAAGAGTGCGGAACATGAAGTGAATCGAAAAACCTGGGGGAGTGGATGGATTTGAAATGAATGAATGGTATGGATCTCAGGCCCTATCTTTCTACTCAACTACTGGGACTGGGACTGGGTACTCTAGGAGGCAGGCATTGAACGGATGGGATGGTAGGTAGGATGTACCTACCGTACATTTCTAATGCACTGCTCCTTCCTACCGAGTATCCATTGGGAATATGCCTCCACTTGTTGACACCAGGTTACGGGGATCCAAGCAGTTAGAGAAGGCACTAGGCACTAAGGTAGGCACGTAGGGACACAGAATCAGTAAAAGGTACTGTGTCGAGTGCCTACCATGGATGGAAAAATTGCCAGAGTACCTTGTGTACAGTGCCAGCGACTACAAGACTACGCCACGGGTCGATACTTGAATTAGGAAATGGGGGGGAGAGGAAAACCTAGGGACTCGCGGGGCTGGGGTCCTGGGAGGGTTAGAAGGATTCCAAGATGCCCGTCAACATGGCATGGACCGTGACCATGGACCATAAGAGCCATGAGCCATGGGGAAAGGTGGAAACAAAAATGGGGATGGGGTAAAAAGCAACTTTGTGGTAAATATTCGGCCCTTGTTTGCCAGGTACGCTAGCAGGTTGAACATATCCGTAGGTTAGTAGGTATCTGTTACATGTGGTAGGCCGACAGAGAACCAGGGGCCCCAGATGGGGCTCTGCTATTCTTCTTCTTAGTAGGTACTGTACGTACCTGCTAAGGTTTAGTCGGTTAGTATTTTATCAGAGTGGTCTATTGTTAATGCTGGAGTGTCGCGAGGTAATTACCAGGTATCCCAAAAGTGAAATGTGGCCACCTTGTTCCATCAGGGATGCGTACTTTGTAGAGTCTTTCGAGCGCATAATTCGGGACAGAGTCGTTCACAGATAGTTCCGACGGTTTAGCGACAGCAAAATGCGGTCGGTATCTGGAGACTGTGTTCTGTCCCTGATAGTGCAGCGGCTGACCTTGTGCGCCATTAGTTAATTCAAGCACAGTAGTGTGTCTCTAGCGAGATCTTTCTCCGCGAGCTTGGCCGACATGGATAAAAGTTGGGTTGTGTGACAATGCACCTAACTGACTGACCCTTGAAATGTAATGGATTGTGCTTGTGGATTGGACGCTGCTCGTGCCATGGAATGAGCCTCACCTAACTCTGTGCAGAACTGTCTACTTACTACACCTAAACCCTCGTGTGAAATCATCTGGACTGGGGAACCAACTGTGAATATTGCAAATGTTGTAACGACAATAACAAGCTGTAACTGCAAACATAAAGCGTGCCTGCAATGTGCTTATTCCTCGAGGCTAGATGATAATGGATAATTTCCACCGAGTGGTGAACCCCCAGGATGCACCCACCGAGGCCTCCTTTCCCCTCTTCACTTCTCCACTGGGGTCACCCGTCTAACCTTCAACATCCACTGCCGTATCGACATGTGTGTGGTGCATCAGCGCGAGTCCAAGTGGGCAATTTATTTTGCGCATTGCTGCTAACTTATCTGCCCGTCATTTGTATTTCTATGATAAGGTTGGTGGATGCTTTCCTTTCCTTCCCATTCATCTCTTTCTGCCTCGAATTGATGGGGGACGACTGGAACATACCCTGAGGTTTCCGTGCTGGAAATACTGTTAGTACTGTATTTAGGCGGTGATGATCTCTGCCGAGCCAAAAAGAGCCTCCTCGTCTGACACCTGCCCGACAAATCTCGCGCACTCAACCACAGCGGACTGTCCCGTCATAGGCTCTACAATTTAACTGGCTGACCCCGGAGCCAAGCCCCGCCTAGGACGAGGGGAAGTGGGTACATTGGTGGATAAGCTCAAAAAGAGCCCCTTGTGGGGTATCTTGTCACTGTGTAAATCACCATGTCGCTACACTGTCCGAATACCGACCAGGTCCCAAGATGAGAAAGGACTGTTGTGCCTCATCATTGGACGCTCCACAATCTGCCCACATAAAGCGGCTCTGAGTCTGGTCTCATGGACCCTGGCTACAGCGACCGCTTTCTGCTTTGCCGGCCGCGGTAGCTGATTGATTGATTGATTACCTGACATGAAGTCTGGCAACACGTTCGATCTCAGAGGCTTGTTGACTATGAAAACAATGCAGTAAATACATAGTATTTGGTTAGGTGAAAGATATAAGAGGTGCTCAGATATGACAGGCCTTGAATAAGATGAATGGCAATCAGCTGATTGCAGATAAGTACCGCAGTAATTAGGTGCTAGGGGACTTTGGTTTTTGTTCTAGAAATATCGCAGAACCCACGACGCACGTAGTAAATGACGCAGCAAATCTGTCACGGACGGTTACATCTAATTATCTTCAACACTCCATTTAATCTGAGCGGAACCGTCAGTCGACGTTTGTGGTGACCAATTATGCAGCTTTTTTATCCATCAAGCACACCCAATATCTTCTTGTCTAACCCTGTTTTAGGTGGTCCAGGTCTTTTAGTTCAAGCTTGGACTCGCGCGAAGCGTGAACTGACTCGAATAATTCCTACCTGCTATTGTAGGCAATAGTAGGTCTTTATGTAGTAACTCAATTAAATGCAATTGGGTGATGCAGAGAGATAAGACAGCTGCCGTCATCAAATCCCGGCGGACGGTAAACAAACATCACCAATAAAACCATGCATATCTGTAGCATTACTCTGTATACTACCTACCTACACCATCGAGTCTCGTGAGGCACTGCAGTGTCTACATACATTTAGATGCCCCCAATCTCATTTTGCGCAGGATGCAGCGCTACTCTTGCCCCACGGTGACTGCTACGGTGGAACCGAATGCATCAGTGCTCATCAAGCTCGCTTATAGATTACAACTAAGCTGTGATGACGTTCAATATCGATTGTCTCAAAACCATCATGTCCTGATGATATCTTGCCAAATTTGTATCCTGTGATGTCTTCATACGTGTTTGAAATTGCTACTGACAGTACCTCGACTCCGACTTCGGCCCACAGCAGATAGCTGCTCTGTGATTCTCCACCACAATGCGACAAATCAACCATCCTATGCCGATGACGAAACTGATTCAACCCCACACCGAGTAGAATGCAATCCATAAGTAAAACCCTGTCCACAATCTTTGACGTGAAATCCCAAGCTAGCGCTGTATTCCGCAAGAGCCATGTCCCTACCGTCAACTATGAAGGCCGTCGTCTTTGACGGCCTATACAAGATCTCTGTCCAGGATCGACCTGTGCCCCAGAGTAAGTCGTTTGGGCTGCCTGGTCTGAATGCCAACACGCTTCCATTGTCCATCGTAAGCATCACAGCTAACGATACAAGTCCGTGATGGCAGAGACATCATTATCAAAGTGCATGCCGCGGGGTTGTGCGGATCGTAAGAAACTCAGCTCCTCGATAGTTTATCTTATCTTCTAACCCATGACCATAGCGAGCTTCACATCTATCGTGGCCACCAGCCGTCAGGCACTGGGTTCATCATGGGTCATGAGTTTACTGGAACAGTTGTTCAAGTTGGTTCAGACGTGAAAACCATCCACATCGGTGACAAGGTCGTCGCTCCGTTCACAGCTTCTTGGTGTGTTCCTCTTGTCCTTTGTCTCAACGCCATGCTGACCGTTGTAGCGGCAATTGCTTCTTCTGTAATAATGGTTGCTCCGCTCGCTGCGTCGAGAGTCAGCTATTTGGCTGTGAAATTCTCAACGGAGGACAGGCTGAATATGTCCGAATTCCCATGGCCGATGGGACTGCCGTCAAGGCCCCTGAAACTATATCGGACGAAGCTCTCTTACTCATGGCGGACATCTTTCCCACTGGATTCTACGGTGTCAAGAGCGCTATGGAGCTCGTGCCTTCGCAGAACATCCAGGAAGCTACGATGGTCGTCGTGGGCTGTGGCCCTGTTGGGCTCTGCGCCATCCTGGCGGCTACTCATTTCAAGCCTCGTCACCTCTTCGCTATCGATAGTGTTGAGAGCCGCCTGGAGCAGGCTCGCAAACTTGGCGCAGAGCCTCTCAACTTTGAGACTGACAGAGCAGGGCTCGAGGCTAGAATACGCGAGGTAACAGAAGGACGAGGCGCTGACATGGTGGTTGAAGTGGTTGGACAGGCACCAGCTCTGAGAACAGCTTTCGACATTGTGCGGCCATTTGGAGCCATCAGCAGCATCGGTGTCCACAACAAGGAGGTCAGATAAAAGCGTGGGACTTGAGATGGAAAGAGCTAACAGTCATCTATATAGATTCCATGGACAGGTGACGACGCATACACGTATGTAGCCCTCCAATCTGGCCTTGTATGCTCGGCCCAAGACAAAGGACTGACCGGCTGATCTTGTTGCAGGAGAAACATTCGAGTACAGATGGGCCGCTGTCCAGTGCGCAGTGTTTTCAACGAAGCTCTCCATTTACTGGAGCAGAAGCAGGATAAAATCGGGTAAGTGCTTCAGGGGCTCTTAAGCCGATATCCGCAACTGACTGTCGTAATAGTTTCTTGTTTGATCACAAGATGCCGCTTGCGCAAGCCCCCGAAGGATATACTCTCTTCGAGCAGCGAAAGACGCAAAAGGTGGTTTTTACGCTGTAGAATAGTCCAGTAGAGATGGACCGTCTCGGTGTTTAGTTTTGTCGAGGCTTGACCATACCCTCATGCATCAAATAATAAACAACTGTAGAGTCATTATGCACTGTTGCCAGAACAAGTCGCTTCTCTCGTGGGCCTTCGTGCTTGATGGAATCGAAGATATTGGAGAACGCTTTGATGGTCCATTTTTCCTCAGGATGCACTGCCAGCACCCATTCGAGCTCTGGAGTCTGATCCAAGGGTTCGCCTGTAGTCTTCTCACGTTCCAGGGCAGCAATCTGGTCGTCAGGGTGGATGTAGAGCCGGCGCGGTGGCAGGCCTCTGATCAAGGGCCGATGAGCTGTTGTTTCATGAACGTTGAGGGAGGCCCAATCATGCTGATATTGCAGGTTGTATAAGACTGTCGAAGTCACCTCGGCTATCGGATTACGTCGAGAGTCCATGGTGATCGATGACGTTTTATATGTCCAGGCAAGGTTTGCCAAGGGAGACGAGCGTCAAAAGATGGTGCTCCGTATTTAGTCCTAGTAAACGCGGAAACAGTACACGCGTATGAGGGCGGAGTGTGGCTGATAGAAGACGCAAGTTGATGATAGTTTCCGACCAGCCGTACTGTAGCACTGCTGACAAGAGGGGAAGAGAGGGATGATCGCAGATTCTAGACCTTGTGCCGAAGTAAAAAATTAGCTTTTTTAATTTTAATGGATATCGGCCGATGTTGGAGGTGGATAATCACCTTTGTTGAGTGGAGAGCTTAGTACCCAGAGATAGAAGCTAGGAAGGTCCCCCTAAGTTGATCTAAGGACGAATTTGTGGTGCAGCCCTGATAAGGGCGAATGAGATGCTCTCTCAGTGTGAGGTCCTGGCTTTTGACTTTCGTATATCTACCGACACCTGAACGAATCTTACTCACCAGCACCTCGGTACTTAGGTAGATGCGCGTATTGGGAACGAAGATGAGTAACGAGGAATTCAAACCCCGGCGTTGCCTAGTGCTTGTTTAGACTGCGACAGGATCTTAATAAATGGCCCAGTCCCACCATGCTCTCATCAATTGTGGACCGTGGCCGCGTTTTGTTTCCTCCCTGTAACGTTCAATAATTAACAACATATATAATTCGACGCCTTCATGCATTGAATTTTCAACAGCTGTACTTCAATATCAACACTCGTCATTCATTAATAGCGACTGCCTAATCCGAGACCGCCAAGACTACCTCGCCACAATGGCCACGCCTGGGCAACCTTCCTCAAATGGAAGAGATACCGAGCCGTTTCCCAGTCTCGACAATGCATCACCTACAAATGCCGACACCGATTCATCCAACATTCACAATCGTCCAGCAGCATCTTCATCTTTGAGCGGTCATCTGCGAAGAGTTTCGCAAAGCTTCGAAGTTTCCGGCCCTCCGGAAGGTTTTATGGCCGCCACAGGAACCATCGCATCCTCAATCTTCTCCCGGCAAACAGTTACGCGCAGGACTTCGGAGTCCTCGATACCGATGCAAACAGGTCAATCCTTCGGCAACCCGTCTAGGCAGAACACGTTTCCCACCGTCAACGAAGAGGCGCCCGCGGAAAAAGCAACTGCAAGCGAAGCTTCTCCTAGACGAAACTTTACTGGGGAGCCAGCAGCTGCGGCTCCTTTCGACAATGGGTATCACTTCCCACCAAAGCATTCAGCTGGCCAGTCTACGAAACTCGGCTTGATTGCGTTCGGGCATTATGTCTTAACACCTACGGGTTTTCTTGTTACTCTCTATGGCCTGAACGTTGTAGCCTGGGGCGGCATGCTCTTCTTATTGCTCTGGTAAGGGCCTTGTTTAGTATCCCTATTTTGACCATTGCAACCATTCTGACAAGCTTATTAGCAATGCTTCACCGGCAATGTGTGTTCCTACTTGCAATGATATCAACTCGCCCAGACGCAAATGGATAGAGTGGGATTCTCAGATCCTTAACGCTCTCTTTTGTGTCACAGGTTTTGGACTCGCCCCTTGGCGCTTTCGCGATTTGTATTTCCTCCTCCAGTATCGCGTCCAGAAGAAGGAAGTTGCCCTTCGACGCCTGGCAGGCATTCATCGAGGATGGTTTCGTCTTCCAGGATCCGATCAGCTTGACCCTCAGATAGGGCCCCATAACATATCCTCCTCGCCCCATCTCAGCTCGTCGCTGGCCTGCCCGTTTCCCCCAGACAAAATCCCCGATGCTCCCTTGACAGGAGTCCGAGCTCCACCAACTGCTATTACAAGAATGGATGCTGTCGTATGGTTGATGGTATGGAACACCTTCCTGCAGTGCGTCCTGTCTGGGTTTATGTGGGGGTTGAACCGTTACGACCGTCCCAGTTGGTCCACAGGCCTCTTTGTCGCACTTGCTTGTATCGTTGCCGCTATCGGCGGAATCGTTATGTTTATCGAAGGGAAGAAAGTAAAAGGCATCGAAGGCGTCCCTATCAGCCTGGAGGATCAAAAGATGTTACAGGAGGACCGGGAACGCGGTGTATGGCACTACAACAACATCAAGGACAAAGACTTGGCTGCTGAAGAGGCCAAGAAGAAGAAAACGGATAAGAAGTGAGGGAGCATCCATTACATGCTTGCAGACGCAGGATTGGACCATGTTTAGGCCTTTTGTTTTGTTTATGTACGTCTTGTTTGTGTCGATTGGATAATAACAACGATGATGAGCAGCCTCCATCGGAGAGAACTGCCTTGTGCTCATTCACCCCAAGTGGAACATCAACAGTGATACGCCGACATCCACAGGTGGCTCTTACAAAGTGTCTGTCATGTGTGACTTTCCATTATCGTGGCCATCATCGTCAGGCCGCTGCTCAACTCAGCGCAGTCATACTGGTCACCCAAATCGATTGAACATATAGTAACAATTATTTAATAAAATTTTATATGTGCCATTAAAAAAGTGAAATTAATCATCTCAAACAGTTCCTCATTGCTTTAAGTGAGCGTGAAGCCTGGTCTTATCTGTGTGCAGGTCATACAGACTCCACTAATGTAGGACTTGCCGGTTAGTCTACGGGTCCATTATGTTCCAACCATCCATAAACGCGCCCGCCTTTCGGGTAGCACCTGGACTACCTGACTCCGGCCTCATGACGTGCCAGTCCAGAGTTACCTTGTCCCCTAAGCTCCTTCTACCCACCTGTATTTAGTTACTAACCCAGCACTAATCCACTGCACTGGGTAATCCACACTCAGCATCAGACACTCCGCTTCACTATCCATCTTCACCCTCACAACTATCGAACGATACCTGCTATACAACATCCGAATACACGAGGCATCACAATAGCTGTTGCTAGTTTCCTGTTTCCGAAATCTCCTAGATTAAACCCGCCCTTGCTTCGCCGTGCGGCCCCGCGTCATGGGGTTGGCTTACAATACCTACCTCAGCAGCAGCAAGATCTACGGCTGTAAGACATGTAAAGCGCATCTTGCTAATCATGAGGATATCATCAGTCGAGTGCGCACCCCCGATATTTGGACGTTTATGCGTCACTTCAAGTCCGCCCGCTAATATTAGCATTAGAACTTCCGCGGACAGCACGGGAAAGCCTATCTCTTCCACAGCGTCGTCAATATCGAGACGGGCCCTCCAAACGAACGTAATATGACAACTGGCCGACACGTTGTCCGCGATATCACATGCCGCCAGTGTAAAGAAACTGTTGGGTGGAAATACGACAAGGCATATGAATCATCAGAAAAGTACAAGGAGGGCAAATTCATCCTTGAAGCAGAGTTGCTTTGCACGGTTACCTGATGAGGAAGGGCGACGATGGCACTGTTGGAGGCTACTCTCTGGAACTTGGCGTTTTTGGATATGTGTAAGGGCGTTGGATTAATTCGGTATGCTGTGGCATTGGTGTTAACTTCGTGATTGAACAAGGCACGCATTTTCTGTTGTCTTTTAAACGTTTCAATATAACAAAGCTTCTAAACATATGCAGTGCCTAATACATGGACGCCATTCTAAGCAAGTACACTTTCAAATCCAAACTACTAAATATTGCTGATTCCGGCATTACGGTTGAAGTTGCATTCTTCTAGCGATGCTCGATTGGGTCTTCGGGCAAGAGCTCCTCGATCTCCTCGTCGGGGACCTTCAAGAACTCAAAAGGAGGCTGGACGATTCCGTTAAACAGGAAGGTGAAGTATACGAGCAGAGCAAAGCCAAGGATCTGGAGCCACTTGAAAGTTTCCCAACCCAAGCCTAGAGAGACAACCCAGATGAACAAGGTCCTGCATGTGTCGATGGTGGATCTAGAGGTCGCGCTGACGCTTCGAGTTACGGACAAACCAAAGAAATTGAAGCCACTGTTATACGGGTCAGTAATCGGCTAGTCGTTGCTGGTCATTAACACTTACCCAATGCTGATCATGATGAGGAAACTAGAGAACAGAACTTGCTTGTTCTCAGTCATTTGACGCCAGCCTTCGACGATGTCGAAATATCCGTATCGGCCAGCGTCAGTTGAGCCGATGGCCGCATGCAGAATGAGCATGCCCAACAGAGTGAAACTGAAGCCAAAGATACC
This sequence comes from Fusarium graminearum PH-1, assembly GCF_000240135.3. Taxonomy (NCBI): domain Eukaryota; kingdom Fungi; phylum Ascomycota; class Sordariomycetes; order Hypocreales; family Nectriaceae; genus Fusarium; species Fusarium graminearum. Next base: position 2,093,748 of record NC_026476.1, read on the forward strand.
CTCCCATCCAACTACTCTAAGTGGTTCGATCGAAGATCGTTCTAGGAGCCATTCCTCAAGGACAAACTGTGTGGCCGTGAAAATCTGAGCACCTGCAATGAGAAGGACGCCGACAATGGCTCTAGTGGCATCTGACAAGCCACCGTCAGCTAGAGAGTCCTCTTCCGGGGTTCCAATAGAACCCTCGGGCTTCTCGTCAGGCCAAATGGCTCCAGCCAGTCCCACGACCGCAACTCCAAGAACAACACCCACGAGGGAGAGCCATTGGAAGAGATGCAGGTGTCGCTTGAGGAAGATGACGCTAAAAAGTCCGACAAAGAGAACCAGGGCACCTCGGGTCATTTGGTAAATAGATGCAGCCACCATCAGAAGTCCGGCGTTCATCAGTGTAGTACCGCAGATATCGCAGATAGCGGGTAAAGCAAGCAGGGTGACGCGGTACCCTCTCAGAACGGACGGGCCGGTATGCAAGAGTTTGGTACGGTCGTTGGCTTCAGGTTCAGCTGTGCTATCGGCGCCTTCTTCGGTGTTCACAGCTTGGTAACCTCGTTGTTCCGGGGCAGAGCCCTTGAATCGACGCCAGAGTGCCATGAGTCCAACAACCAACCAGCAGCCCATCTCGCCGATGAACATCTGCGCCGTCTGGAGCACTGGCTGGTTAAAGAAGGCGCGCTTTCGTGGGTTGTCATCGGGATCGCAATTGCGAACGCATTGGTTATCCTAACAGAGAATTGTGTCAGCCAGAACAGCAGATGCGAAAGTGCCCATGCCGTCATACCTGATACTTGGTCAACAAGGTGTTGCAAACACCTGTGAGCAGCATCATAGCTACAAGAAACGGAATAAGGCTTCTGGACGCCATGGTGAAGTAGTAGCCGCTCGACGACAACTAGACCTCAAGTGTTGGATACTGGTCGAATCCAGAGAGATGATGGGAGGTGGATGATGAGACGGGCAGAGAAGCGGCCCTGATAACGGTCTGGAACAAAGAACTGATAAGCTCAAAGGCGGAGCAAGGGCACGGATACGTATCGGCGGTGTCTTGCTACCTAGTGCAGCATGCAGGGTTCAGCAGCTAGTCCAATGTTCGAACGTGGAGGTCTCGCCTCACTAACTGGCTGCTGGCATTCAACACGCACGTGCATCAATAAACTGCTCCACTTCCAGCGTTCAACGCGTAATATGCTGCCTCGAGGCTCTACAATGTATCCTTCGATCTGAGGTGGATCTACGGATGGAGGGGTGCATTCATGCGGGTCGCAGCAAGATCCCAGCCACCAGACCTGACGAAAGTGCAGGTACGAATGGTTGGACATGCATTCATCAACATTGGCATCATATTTGTCTCTCACTTGGATTATTTGTGGCTGGGTTCAATACCAGAATAGACGGTGTCTCAGTGGAGAAAGTCAAGTGACCGTGATACCAAGGTCAGCGCAATCAGTCACCTGCCGAGATCTACGGACAAGTCACGGGAGCATTCCATGTCACGTTTGGAAATGGCTAGGGGGGTGGCCTAATACCCATACTCACCTTAGTAATCGGACTGATTTGGACAGCAACAAATGGCGATCAGCTACGCGAATATGCGAGATCAACCATGATGATAAAAACACATAGACTGAGCAATGACAGAGACGAAATTATTTATGGTCATTCCTTGATTTATAATGTGGTTGTGTGCTGGTTCCAAAAAGAACCGGAAAGGGAGCCTAGATACACCTCGATCTAAAGTACAGTACATGAAATTGATCTCAAAATTGAGTCTTGCCTAGCAAGTTGTCCAACACGGACGAGCATAATCTGGACCGCTAGAATGTCTCAGAATAAAGAGCTGAGAGCCAAAGAGATGGTTTGTTCATCATCTTCGTCTCTCAGGGACGGGGATTGTGAGCTGGTCTGACCAGCAAGTGCCATAACTCCAAACACCGGGCTTCCACCATTCAAGCAGCTTACCAGGTGAACGCCTCCTCAATGAAGTCGATGTGGGATCGATCTTGACGGTTTCGCACGGCCAGTCGAACCTCATCACTCAACGCACCAGGGCCACACACGGTCACAGCCATGGCGCCAACCTGGTGCTCTTGCTCCATACCCAAGAGAGTGTTGATGTTGGGACGTCCTGGGAACATCTGAACCGTGGATGAAGGGCTGTGGATCTCCTTTGTTGATCGAGGCTGGCTGACGAAGAGCATAATTCGGAGAACATCTCTTCTCTTGTCCATGCCAAGAATCTCGGTCATCCAGGGGCGAATCCACTCGAGGTGCTCAGGAGTTTGGATTGTCCAGACCAGCAAGATTCTTCGGGTGGCGACAGTGCCCTCGGAAAAGCCCTCGACAAGATGCTTGATATAAGGGACAGGGTGAGTAATGCCGACTCCACCAGCAAAGAGAACAACAGTGCCGTAAGAGTCGAAAGAGTGGTGGCCACCATAGGGACCCTCGGCAAAGCAGCTGGTCTCGAATCTTCCTCCAGGTGCTGAAACGGCCTTCTTGTAGAGGCTGTCAGTCATACCAGTCCTGCCTCGAATGACGAATGAAATTCGCTGCTGCTGCATAGCCAACAGATCCTGGTTGGTGCTGGCCAATCTCTCGTTCTTAGGGTCCTCAACGCCGTCGTACCAGGCGACAGAGAAGGGGTGAGATTGCCAGTAGCTGATGGCGGGTAGGTACAGGTAGGCGTGCTGTCCAGGGGCGGCTTTCCAGGGGCGGGCCAGTGTCATCGTCAATCGAACAGCGTTTCCGGGAAGAGCCTCGACAATGGTGCGGGATCGCGATCCTCCGACGTGAGAGCGAAGGATACGCCACATGCGTGAAGTTCGGTCGAAACTCCAGAGAACAATGACACCATAGACGTAGCAGAGCCACTTGTACAGTTGGGGGGATGCGGACAAGTGGTAGTACAGACCAACGACAGCGGCGCAGGCTGCGAGGATGTGAAGAGCCTTGAAGACCTCGTAAAAGCCGTGTCGGAGAGGGCTAGAGGCCTGGATCATCAGGAACACAAAGGAGCAAGTGGCCTGAAAGGTATGATTGTAAGTACATGAGCGTAGCCGGAGCTAGGAAACCTAAGCGACTTGACTTACAATGAAACCAGGCAAGATAAAGTTGCCTGCAGGAGGAGTGAAAACCCAGCCATTCTTGCCGTAGTGAGAAATGGTATGGGCAAGTGCCTCGAGAACAACAATGCGACCAAACCATCGGTGGAGGAGGTTGTATGTGTCAAAGGAGATGTTCAACAGAGGGATCAGAGGATTGTTTCGTCCAGCCAGTAAGAACAGGGGAACCTTGAATTGTGTTAGCGACGGGTATTCAACGTTTGCCAAGAAAAGCCACGCCGCGTGAAACGCAGCTATTTTTTTCTATAAGAGTTTGAGTGCAATCATACCATGTTGACAGTGGAGAGAACACCAGTACGGTTGCGAATGACACCACAGGCAGCGCTCATGTCGGCGGAATAGTCGATGTCGATGACACACCAAACGATATTGGAGGCGAAGTAGGCAATAAGGAAAAGTAGTTGAAATCTGGTGGGCAGTGTACCAACGTTGATGGCCTTGCTGATCTGGATTTCGCGGTTGTGTCGCTTGCTGAAGACGGGGGCATAGAGAAGGTTACGCTTGAGGGACGCGAACCTCTGTGAAGGGATGGCGAAGTAGCGTTGCTTGTCATTGTTGAGGCAAGAAACATGTCGGGTGAGTCGAATGATGCGTTCGCAGACTTTCCAGATAACAACGGCAAGTGATACAGAGCCGCAGACGATCATGAGGTACTTGGCGAGGTTACCGTTTGTGGTTTCGGCGATGTCCTTGAGAGCCTGCTGCTCTGGGGTGAGCTCATACCCACCGCGTGGGAGTAGTGAGTTGCCGGAACTCATTGTGAGTGGTGCTGTGAGAGATAACGAAAGACTGGAAACGAAGAGAACAACAACAAGAGATCGAGGGTGGAGTTAAACGAGTCAATAAAACACAAAGGTGAAATAAAAAACGAAACCTCCCCGGGAGGAATCGATTTGAGTTTGGAGAAAAAAAAAAGGCGACGGCCAAGAGAAATGAAGCAGGAAGGAATGAATGCGCAACAAGATTGCGACGGGCGGGAGAAGTGAGCGTAATGTACGTGCGGAGGGAGGAGTGCGGGATGGAGTGAATGGACGGAAATCGATGGAAACCAGCTCCAGCTCCGAAACAATCAATCAATCAATTCCTACTACGCCGTCTTTAGGAATGAACAATCGAAACAAGAAAAGTGCAAGGAAGAGTTTTGAAAAACGATATTGCGGAGGTTCTGGCAGCAAGCAGCAAGGGATAATAGTGTTAAGTACATACATACACCCTGACCATGACCCTTGACACCCAACTACACTGCCAGTAAACCTTGACCAGGGACATCTTGCAAGGCTTAACTATGGGTCTGCTTTAAATTCCCCAGCAATCAAAGCCTGAGCAGATGAGCATCAGGCCGCGTGTTGGTCTGTCGTAGAACTTCCTAGTGGCATCGTCCCTTGTATCCTCATAGGTTTGCCATCCATATCCCACTGTTACAGCTGGGGCCCGACAGCTAGGGCAGGCCTAGGCTCAGGGGGAGTTTCAAGATTTACATCAATGTCGTTCAAGATGAGCTGATCTGAGTGTGTCATTGGCGAGTCAATCCAGGCTAGTTTACCCGGCGGCTCTGCTAGCAAATCAAGCCAGACGAGGAAATAAAAACTGCCCGCACTAATAAGCCGCTCAAAATTTAGGGTTCGATAGGTACATAATCCTCGGCTATCACTATCACGTACATACATAGTGCTTTAGGCGCATTGACGAGTTAATGAACTGTGGCGGTTTCTAATTGCAAATTAAGCAACAAGCTTGCGAGAGCAATGATACATCTTCCTTTTCTTACGGTAATTAAATCTATATCTCGGTACATAGCCCACCTGTCTACGTAGGCCCACTACCTAAGCGTCTACGTAGCACTGAGCATGCCCGACCAGGGGCATACATTTGGCAATGGATGTGGTGGCGTCGACTCCGAGTGGCGGAACGATATATCTCAACACTATCAATCCTGGTGACGCGGGGCCTGGCGGGGATCTTGAAACAAGGGCATTCCCGAAATCTGGTAAACCGCACCGTTACTTAAACCATAAACGTCTTCTTGGCCGTTCTGGAAACGGCTGTCAACTAGATTACGACTAGGTAGACTAGATAATAATTCTCCTGTCGTCAGATCCTTCAGCTCAACTGCATCTGGACGGAATCTAATGTCTCAGCATTGCAACCTCCCACTTTTAACAATGCAGGAGTCCGCTGCATGGCAACACTGCACCTGTTGAGGGGGATAGAAACATACTACAAGAGAAAGAAACGAGAAGAAAACCTCGTTAACTACATACATACTGTCCTGCAAACTAGATCCAACAAAATGACTCGGCGGTAACTATCAAAACTATGGACCAGTCGTAGATCACATCTCGAAAAAGTTGGTGTTTGCGGATTGAGGATGACATCGATATGGCGGTTTCAAGTGGCTCCCGCCCCACTGTGACCGATGTTCTCGTAAACTGATTCTCGGCCCATGAGAGGCGGATGAATAGGGTTCTGAGACGTGCACTGAGACGCTTTCATAACATGTGCATACTGATCCTGGTAGCCTGGCGGCAGCCAACTGGCAAGAAAAAAAGAAAAAGAAAAAGAAAAGAGAAATAATACATCCAGACCTTGAATTGAAATGCTAAAATTATCCTCATCTATCAGAGTAGTATACTAAGTTCATCGTCTTTGTCGTCATCTACCTGTTGAGCCACTGAACCCCCTGGGCTATG